>NC_091192.1:14872941-14922941 GCF_040958095.1 Procambarus clarkii
AGTATGACCTCCCCACTAGTAGGACCCTCCCACACTATGTCACCATACTCTCCCCACTAGTATGAACCCTCCCCACTAGTATGACCCTCCCCACTAGTATGACCCTCCCCACTAATCAGACTGACCCTCCCCACTAGTATGACCCTCCCCACTAGTATGACCCTCCCCACTAGTATGACCCTCCCCACTAGTATGACCCTCCCCACTAGTATGACCCTCCCCAACTAGACTGACCCTCCCACTAGTATGACCCTCCCCACTAGTATGACCCTCCCCACTAGTATGACCCTCCCCACTAGACTGACCCTCCCCACTAGTATGACCCTCCCCACTAGACTGACCCTCCCCACTAGTATGACCCTCCCCACTAGTATGACCCTCCCCACTAGTATGACCCTCCCCACTAGTATGACCCTCCCCACTAGTATGACCCTCCCCACTAGACTGACCCTCCCCACTAGTATGACCCTCCCCACTAGACTGACCCTCCCCACTAGTATGACCCTCCCCACTAGACTGACCCTCCCCACTAGTATGACCCTCCCCACTAGTATGACCCTCCCCACTAGACTGACCCCCCCTACTAGACTGACCCTCCCCACTAGACTGACCCTCCCCACTAGTATGACCCTCCCCACTAGACTGACCCTCCCCACTAGTATGACCCTCCCCACTAGTATGACCCTCCCCACTAGTATGACCCTCCCCACTAGACTGACCCCCCCCCCACTAGACTGACCCTCCCCACTAGTATGACCCTCCCCACTAGTATGACCCTCCCCACTAGACTGACCCTCCCCACTAGTATGACCCTCCCCACTAGTATGACCCTCCCCACTAGACTGACCCTCCCCACTAGTATGACCCTCCCCACTAGTATGACCCTCCCCACTAGACTGACCCTCCCCACTAGACTGACCCTCCCCACTAGTATGACCCTCCCCACTAGACTGACCCTCCCCACTAGTATGACCCTCCCCACTAGTATGACCCTCCCCACTAGTATGACCCTCCTCACTAGACAGACCCCCCCCACTAGACTGACCCTCCCCACTAGTATGACCCTCCCCACTAGTATGACCCTCCCCACTAGACTGACCCTCCCCACTAGTATGACCCTCCCCACTAGACTGACCCTCCCCACTAGTATGACCCTCCCCAAATAGACTGACCCTCCCCACTAGACTGACCCCCCCACTAGACTGACCCTCCCCACTAGTATGACCCTCCCCACTAGTATGACCCTCCCCACTAGACTGACCCCCCCAAATAGACTGACCCTCCCCACTAGACTGACCCCCCCACTAGACTGACCCTCCCCACTAGACTGACCCCCCCACTAGTATGACCCTCCCCACTAGACCCCCCCCCCACTAGTAAGACCCTCCCACCTAGACTGACCCCCCTCAAATAGACTGACCCTCCCGACTAGACTGACCCTCCCCACTAGTATGACCCTCCCCATTAGACTGACCCCCCCCCTATAAGACTGACCCCCCCACTAGACTGACCCTCCCCACTAGACTGACCCTCCCCACTAGACTGACCCCCCACTAGACTGACCCTCCCCACTAGTATGACCCCCCCACTAGACTGACCCTCCCCACTAGTATGACCCCCCCACTAGACTGACCCTCCCCACTAGTATGACCCTCCCCACTAGACTGACCCTCCCCACTAGTATGACCCTCCCCACTAGTATGACCCCCCACTAGACTAACCCCCCACTAGACTGACTCTCCCCACTAGTATGACCCCCCCGCTAGACTGACCCTCCCCACTAGTATGACCCCCCCACTAGACTGACCCTCCCCACTAGTATGACCCCCCCACTAGACTGACCCTCCCCACTAGTATGACCCCCCCACTAGTATGACCCCCCACTAGACTGACCCCCCACTAGACTGACCCTCCCCACTAGTATGACCCCCCCACTAGACTGACCCTCCCCACTAGTATGACCCCCCCACTAGACTGACCCCCCCAAATAGACTGACCCTCCCCACTAGACTGACCCCCCCACTAGACTGACCCTCCCCACTAGACTGACCCCCCCACTAGTATGACCCTCCCCACTAGACCCCCCCCCACTAGTATGACCCTCCCCACTAGACTGACCCCCCAAATAGACTGACCCTCCCGACTAGACTGACCCTCCCCACTAGTATGACCCTCCCCATTAGACTGACCCCCCCTATAAGACTGACCCTCCCCACTAGACTGACCCTCCCCACTAGACTGACCCTCCCCACTAGACTGACCCCCCCACTAGACTGACCCTCCCCACTAGTATGACCCCCCCACTAGACTGACCCTCCCCACTAGTATGACCCCCCACTAGACTGACCCTCCCCACTAGTATGACCCTCCCCACTAGTATGACCCCCCCACTAGACTGACCCTCCCCACTAGTATGACCCTCCCCACTAGTATGACCCCCCCACTAGACTGACCCCCCACTAGACTGACTCTCCCCACTAGTATGACCCCCACTAGACTGACCCCCCACTAGACTGACCCCCCCCCACTAGACTGACCCTCCCCTATAGACTGAGCCCCCCACTAGACTGACCCTCCCCACTAGTATGACCCCCCACTAGTATGACCCTCCCCACTAGTATGACCCCCCCACTAGACTGACCCTCCCCACTAGTATGACCCCCCCACTAGTATGACCCCCCACTAGACTGACCCCCCACTAGACTGACCCTCCCCACTAGTATGACCCCCCCACTAGACTGACCCTCCCCACTAGTATGACCCCCCCCACTAGACTGACCCTCCCCACTAGTATGACCCCCACTAGACTGACCCTCCCCACTAGTATGACCCCCCCCCACTAGACTGACCCTCCCCACTAGTATGACCCCCCCACTAGACTGACCTTTCCCACTAGTATGAGCCCCCCACTAGACTGACCCTCCCCACTAGTATGACCCCCCCACTAGACTGACCCTCCCCACTAGTATGACCCCCACTAGACTGACCCTCCCCACTAGTATGACCCCCCCCCACTAGACTGACCCTCCCCATTAGTATGACCCCCCCACTAGACTGACCCTCCCCACTAGTATGACCCCCACTAGACTGACCCCCCACTAGACTGACCCCCCCCCACTAGACTGACCCTCCCCTATAGACTGAGCCCCCCACTAGACTGACCCTCCCCACTAGTATGACCCCCCACTAGTATGACCCTCCCCACTAGACTGACCCTCCCCACTAGTATGACCCCCCCACTAGACTGACCCTCCCCACTAGTATAACCCCCCCACTAGTATAACCCCCCCACTAGTATGACCCCCACTAGACTGACACGCCCCACTAGACTGACCCTCCCCACTAGTATGACCCCCCACTAGACTGACCCTCCCCACTAGTATGACCCCCCCACTAGTATGACCCCCCACTAGACTGACCCTCCTCACTAGTATGACCCCCCACTAGACTGACCCTCCCCACTAGTATAACCCTCCCCACTAGTATAACCCTCCCCACTAGTATGACCCCCCACTAGACTGACCCGCCCCACTAGACTGACCCTCCCCACTAGACTGACCCGCCCCACTAGACCGACCCTCCCCACAAGTATAACCCTCCCCACTAGTATGACCCCCCACTAGACTGACCCTCCCTAGACTGACCCTCCCCACTAGACTGACCCTCCCCACTAGACTGACCCTCCCCACTAGTATGACTCCCCACTAGACTGACCCTCCCCACTAGACTGACCCTCCCCTCTAGACTGACCCTCCCCACTAGTATGACCCCCCACTAGACTGACCCTCCCCACTAGTATGACCCTCCTCACTAGACTGACCCCCCCACTAGACTGACCCTCCCCACTAGACTGACTCCCCACTAGACTGACCCTCCCCACTAGACTGACCCTCCCCTCTAGACTGACCCTCCCCACTAGTATGACCCCCACTAGACTGACCCTCCCCACTAGTATGACCCCTCCCCCCACTAGACTGACCCTCCCCACTAGTATGACCCCCCCCACTAGACTGACCCTCCCCACTAGACTGACCCTCCCCACTAGACTGACCCTCCCCACTAGTATGACCCCCCCACTAGACTGACCCTCCCCACTAGACTGACCCTCCCCTCTAGACTGACCCTCCCCACTAGTATGACCCCCCACTAGACTGACCCTCCCCACTAGTATGACCCTCCTCACTAGACTGACCCTCCCCACTAGACTGACCCTCCCCACTAGACTGACCCCCCACTAGACTGACCCTCCCCCACTAGTATGACCCCCCCACTAGACTGAACCTCCCAACTAGACTGACCCTCCCCCAATAGTATGACCCTTCCCGCTAGTCTGGCCCTCCCCACCAGGCTGACCCTCCCCACCAGGCTGACCCTCCCCACCAGGCTGACCCTCCCCACCAGGCTGACCCTCCCCCACCAGGCTGACCCTCCCCACCAGGCTGACCCTCCCCACCAGGCTGACCCTCCCCACCAGGCTGACCCTCCCCACCAGGCTGACCCTCCCCACCAGGCTGACCCTCCCCCACCAGGCTGACCCACCCCACCAGGCTGACCCTCCCCACCAGGCTGGCCCTTCCCACCAGGCTGACCCTCCCCACAAGGCTGGCCCTTCCCACCAGGCTGGCCCTCCCCACCAGGCTGGCCCTCCCCACCAGGCTGGCCCTCCCCACTAGGCTGACCCTCCCCACCAGGCTGACCCTCCCCACCAGGCTGACCCTCCCCACCAGGCTGGCCCTCCCCACCAGGCTGACCCTCCCCACCAGGCTGACCCTCCCCACCAGGCTGACCCTCCCCACCAGGCTGGCCCTAAACGCTAGGCTTTCCCTCCCCATCAGGCTGGCCCTCCCGACCAGGCTGACCCTCCCCACCAGGCTGGCCCTCCCCACCAGGCTGACCCTCCCCACCAGGCTAGCTGGCCCTCCCCACCAGGCTGACCCTCCCCACCAGGCTAGCTGGCCCTCCCCACCAGGCTGGCCCTCCTTACCAGGCTGACCCTCCCCCACCAAACTGGCCCTCCCCACCAGGCTGACCCTCCCCACCAGGCTGACCCTCCCCACCAGGCTGACCCTCCCCACCAGGCTGACCCTCCCCACCAGGCTGACCCTCCCCACCAGGCTGACCCTCCCCACCAGGCTGACCCTCCCCACCAGGCTGACCCTCCCCACCAGGCTGACCCACCCCACCAGGCTGACCCTCCCCACCAGGCTGACCCTCCCTACCAGGCTGACCCTCCCCACCAGGCTGACCCTCCCCACCAGGCTGACCCTCCCCACCAGGCTGACCCTCCCCACCAGGCTGACCCTCCCTACCAGGCTGACCCTCCCCACCAGGCTGACCCTCCCTACCAGGCTGGCCCTCCCCACCAGGCTGACCCTCCCCACCAGGCTGACCCTCCCCACCAGGCTGACCCTCCCAACCAGGCTGACCCTCCCCACCAGGCTGGCCCTCCCCACCAAACTGGCCCTCCCCACCAGGCTAGCTGGCCCTCCCCACCAAACTGGCCCTCCCCACCAGGCTCGCTGGCCCTCCCCACCAGGCTGGCCCTCCCCACCAGGCTGACCCTCCCCACCAGGCTGACCCTCCCCACCAGGCTGACCCTCCCCACCAGGCTGGCCCTCCCCACCAAACTGGCCCTCCCCACCAGGCTAGCTGGCCCTCCCCACCAAACTGGCCCTCCCCATCAGGCTAGCTGGCCCTCCCCACCAGGCTGGCCCTCCCCCCCAGGCTGACCCTCCCCACCAGGCTGACCCTCCCCACCAGGCTGGCACCCCCCACCAGGCTGACCCTCCCCACCAGGCTTGCCCTCCCCATCATGCTGGCCCTCACTGCTAGACTGACCGCCAGGCTGGCCCTCCCCACCAGGCTGGCCCTCCCCACCAGGCTGACCCTCCCCACCAGGCTGACCCTCCCCACCAGGCTGACCCTCCCCACCAGGCTGGCCCTCCCCACCAGGCTGACCCTCCCCACTAGGCTGACCCTCCCCACCAGGCTGACCCTCCCCACCAGGCTGGCCCTCCCCACTAGGCTGACCCTCCCCACCAGGCTGACCCTCCCCACCAGGCTGACCCTCCCCACCTGGCTGACCCTCCCCACCAGGCTGGCCCTCCCCACCAGGCTGACCCTCCCCACCAGGCTGGCCCTCCCCACCAGGCTGACCCTCCCCACCAGGCTGACCCTTCCCACCAGGCTGACCCTCCCCAC
Source organism: Procambarus clarkii (assembly GCF_040958095.1). Classification (NCBI taxonomy): domain Eukaryota; kingdom Metazoa; phylum Arthropoda; class Malacostraca; order Decapoda; family Cambaridae; genus Procambarus; species Procambarus clarkii. The sequence goes on from NC_091192.1 coordinate 14,879,143, forward strand.
CAGGCTGGCCCTAACCGCTAGGCTTTCCCTTCCCATCAGGCTGGCCCTCCCCACCAGGCTGACCCTCCCCACCAGGCTGGCCCTCCCCACCAGGCTGACCCTCCCCACCAGGCTAGCTGGCCCTCCCCACCAGGCTGTCCCTCCTTACCAGGCTGGCCCTCCCCACCAGGCTGACCCTCCCCACCAAACTGGCCCTTCCCACCAGGCTGACCCTCCCCACCAGGCTGACCCTCCCCACCAGGCTGGCCCTCCCCACCAGGCTGACCCTCCCCACCAGGCTAGCTGGCCCTCCCCACCAGGCTGACCCTCCCCACCAGGCTAGCCCTCCCCACCAGGCTGACCCTCCCCACCAGGCTGGCCCTTCCCACCAGGCTGACCCTCCCCACCAGGCTGACCCTCCCCACCAGGCTGACCCTCCCCACCAGGCTGGCCCTCCCCACCAGGCTGGCCCTTCCCACCAGGCTGACCCTCCCCACGAGGCTGACCCTCCCCACCAGGCTGACCCTCCCCATCATGCTGGCCCTCACTGCTAGACTGACCGCCAGGCTGGCCCTCCCCACCAGGCTGGCCCTCCCCACCAGGCTGACCCTCCCCACCAGGCTGACCCTCCCCACCAGGCTGACCCTCCCCACCAGGCTGACCCTCCCCACCAGGCTGACCCTCCCCACCAGGCTGACCCTCCCCACCAGGCTGACCCTCCCCACCAGGCTTGCCCTCCCCATCATGCTGGCCCTCACTGCTAGACTGACCGCCAGGCTGGCCCTCCCCACCAGGCTGGCCCTCCCCACCAGGCTGACCCTCCCCACCAGGCTGACCCTCCCCACCAGGCTGACCCTCCCCACCAGGCTGACCCTCCCCCACCAGGCTGACCCTCCCCACCAGGCTGACCCTCCCCACCAGGCTGACCCTCCCCCACCAGGCTGACCCACCCCACCAGGCTGACCCTCCCCACCAGGCTGACCCTCCCCCACCAGGCTGACCCACCCCACCAGGCTGACCCTCCCCACCAGGCTGACCCTCCCCACCAGGCTGACCCTCCCCACCAGGCTGACCCTCCCCACCAGGCTGACCCTCCCCACCAGGCTGGCCTTTCCCACCAGGCTGACCCTCCCTACCAGGCTGACCCTCCCCACCAGGCTGGCCCTCCCCACCAGGCTGACCCTCACCACCAGGCTGGCCCACCCCACCAGGTTTGCCCTCCCCATCATGCTGGCCCTCACTGCTAGACTGACCGCCAGGCTGGCCCTCCCCACCAGGCTGGCCCTCCCCACCAGGCTGACCCTCCCCACCAGGCTGACCCTCCCCACCAGGCTGACCCTCCCCACCAGGCTGACCCTCCCCACCAGGCTGACCCTCCGTGCTAGACCGGCCCTCCCCCACCAGGATGGCCCTCCCCACCAGGCTGGCCCTCCCCACCAGGTTGGCCCAACAGGCTGGCCCTCCCCGCTAGACTGACCACCAGGCTGGCAATCCCCCACCAGGCTAACCCTCCCCGCTTGACTGACTGCTAGGCTGGTCCTCCCCACCAGGCTGACCCTCCCCACCAGGCTGGCCCTCCCCACCAGGTTGGCCCAACAGGCTGGCCCTCTCCGCTAGACTGACCACCAGGCTGGCAATCCCCCACCAGGCTGACCCTCCCAGCTAGACTGACTGCTAGGCTGGTCCTCCCCACCAGGCTGACCCTCCCCGCTAGACTGACTGCTAGGCTGGTCCTCCCCACCAGGCTGACCCTCTCCGCTAGACTGACCGCCAGGCTGGCCCTCCCCACCAGGTTGGCCCTCCCCCACCAGGCTGACCCTCCCCACTAGGCTGACCCTCCCTGCTAGACTGACCACCAGGCTGGCCCTCCCCACCAGGCTGGCCCTCCCCACCAGGTTGGCGCAACAGGCTGGCCCTCCCCGCTAGACTGACCACCAGGCTGGCCCTCCCCGCTAGACTGTCACAGGCTGGCCCTCCCCGCTAGACTGACCGCCAGGCTATCCCTCCCCACCAGGCTGGCCGACCAGGCTGGCCCTTCCCACCAGGCTGGCCCTCCCCGCTAGACTGTCACAGGCTGGCCCTCCCCGCTAGACTGACCGCCAGGCTATCCCTCCCCACCAGGCTGGCCCGCCAGGCTGGCCCTCCCCACCAGGCTGACCCTCCCCGCTAGACTGACCGCCAGGCTGGCCCTCCCCACAGGCTGGCTCTCACCACCAGGCTGACCCTCCCCGCTAGACTGACCGTCAGGCTGGCCCACCAGGCTGACCCTCCCCGCTAGACTGACCGCCAGGCTGACCCTCCCCACCAGGCTGGCCCACCAGGCTGGCCCCAGCACCGCTAGACTAACCGCAAGGCTTGCCCACCAGGCTTACCCTCCACACCAGGCTAGCCCTCCCCACCAGGATGACCCTCCCCGCTAGACTGACCCCCAGGCTGGCCCACCAGGCTGGCCCACCAGGCTGGCCCACCAGGCTGACCCTCCCCGCTAGACTGACCGCCAGGTTGGCCCTCCCCACAGGCTGGCCCTCCCCACAGGCTGACCCTCCCCGCTAGACTGACCGCCAGGCTGGCCCTCCCCGCTAGACTGACCGCCAGGTTGGCCCTCCCCACAGACTGACCCTCCCCGCTAGACTGGCCACTTGGCTGACCCTCCCCGCTCGACTGACCGCCAGGCTGGCCCTCCCCACCAGGCTGACCCTCCCCACCAGGCTGACCCTCCCCGCTAGACTGACCGCCAGGCTGGCCCTCCCCACCTGGCTGGCCCACCAGGCTGGCTCACCAGGCTAGACTGACCGCCAGGTTGGCCCTCCCCACAGGCTGACCCTCCCCGCTAGACTGGCCACTTGGCTGACCGTCCCCGCTAGACTGACCGCCAGGCTGGCCCTCCCCACCAGGCTGACCCTCCCCACCAGGCTGACCCTCCCCGCTAGACTGACCGCCAGGCTGGCCCTCCCCACCTGGCTGGCCCACCAGGCTGGCTCACCAGGCTAGACTGACCGCCAGGTTGGCCCTCCCCACAGGCTGACCCTCCCCGCTAGACTGGCCACTTGGCTGACCCTCCCCGCTAGACTGACCGCCAGGTTGGCCCTCCCCACAGGCTGACCCTCCCCGCTAGACTGGCCACTTGGCTGACCCTCCCCGCTCGACTGACCGCCAGGCTGGCCCTTCCCACCAGGCTGACCCTCCCCACCAGGCTGACCCTCCCCGCTAGACTGACCGCCAGGCTGGCCCTCCCCACCAGGCTGGCCCTCCCCACAGGCTGACCCTCCCCGCTAGACTGACCGCCAGGCTGGCCCTCCCCACCAGGCTGGCCCTCCCCACAGGCTGACCCTCCCCGCTCGACTGACCGCCAGGCTGGCCCTCCCCACCAGGCTGACCCTCCCCACCAGGCTGACCCTCCCCGCTAGACTGACCGCTAGGCTGGCCCTCCCCACCAGGCTGACCCTCCCCACCAGGCTGACCCTCCCCACCAGGCTGACCCTCCCCACCAGGCTGACCCTCCCCACCAGGCTGACCCTCCCCACCAGGCTGACCCTCCCCACCAGGCTGACCCTCCCCACCAGGCTGACCCTCCCCACCAGGCTGACCCTCCCCACCAGGCTGACCCTCCCCGCTAGACTGGCCGCCAGGGACCACCAGGCTGACCCTCCCCGCTAGACTGACCGCCAGGGACCACCAGGCTGACCCTCCCCGCTAGACTAACCGTCAGGCTGGCCCTCCCCACCAGGCTGACCCTCCCCGCTAGACTGACCGCCAGGGACCACCAGGCTGACCCTCCCCGCAAGACTGACCGCCAGGGACCACCAGGCTGGCCCTCCCCACCAGGCTGACCCTCCTCGCTAGACTGACCGTCAGGCTGGCCCTCCCCACCAGGCTGACCCTCCCCGCTAGGCTGACCGCCAGGAACCACCAGGCTGACCCTCCCCGCTAGACTGACCGCCAGGGACCACCAGGCTGACCCCTCCCCGCTAGACTGACCGCCAGGGACCACCAGGCTGGCCCTCCCCACCAGGCTGACCCTCCCCGCTAGACTGACCGTCAGGCTGGCCCTCCCCACCAGGCTGACCCTCCCCGCTAGACTGACCGCCAGGGACCACCAGGCTGACCCTCCCCGCTAGACTGACCGCTAGGCTGACCCTCCCCGCTAGACTGACCCTCCCCGCTAGGCTGGCCCTCCTGACCAGGCTGACCCTCCCCGCTAGACTGACAGCTAGGCTGGCCCTCCCCACCAGGCTGGCCCTCCCCGCTAGACTGACCGCCAGGAACCACCAGGCTGACCCCAGCACATATCACTGCTCGCTACTGTCCCCAGGAAGCGTCTGCGGCAGAAAGAGATGAGTCGCGGACCGTACAAGATCCTGCTGGCCTCGTCTGACCTGACACTGTCATGCCGCGCTGAGAACGCCCCGAGGAAGGTGGGAGATTATGTCTGCATAGCGGGATGTGTTCTGTCCGTCCTGGTATGTCTACCTCTATCTCCTAATCTCTGTGTCTGTCTGTCTCTGTCCGTATGTCTGTCTACCAACCATCTCCGTGTCTAGTGGATTTTGTGTTATTCATTCAGATGCTGTTATGGATCTCTTGTGACGTCCCCCCTGAATTATGCTCCCCTCCCGCGGTGGTCTGTTATGTTGTGGAACCTGTGCACTTACTGATTATTCGTCTGCTTATTAATGTTCGCTTTATTTTAATCTTAATGTGAGATTTTCGTGTGTAGTGAGTGGCAGTGCTCACCACGTCTAGTGTGGAGGGTAGATGTGTGTGTGTGTGTGTGTGTGTGTGTGTGTGCCGCTGCTGCTGTGTCAGTTGCTGCTGCTGCTGCTGCTGCTGCTGTCTGTTGCTGTCTGCTGCTGCTGCCTGATGCTGCTGCCTCCTTCTCTGCTTCTACCCTATCTTAATTACTCCTTCACCTGCCCGTCACAAACCATCAATGGTATAATCCAGCCGTCCTCAAAATATTGGTCAGGTGGTCAGTAATCCCGCACGGCGTGACCCCTGAACACAACGGGGCGAGGGTACACGGTGTGGACGACACACCAGCCACCAAGGTACACGGTGTGGACGACACGCCAGCCACCAAGGTACACGGTGTGGACGACACGCCAGCCACCAAGGTACACAGTGTGGACGACACACCAGCCACCAAGGTACACGGTGTGGACGACACGCCAGCCACCAAGGTACACGGTGTGGACGACACGCCAGCCACCAAGGTACACGGTGTGGACGACACGCCAGCCACCAAGGTACACGGTGTGGACGACACGCCAGCCACCAAGGTACACGGTGTGGACGACACGCCAGCCACCAAGGTACACGGTGTGGACGACACGCCAGCCACCAAGGTACACGGTGTGGACGACACACCAGCCACCAAGGTACACGGTGTGGACGACACGCCAGCCACCAAGGTACACGGTGTGGACGACACGCCAGCCACCAAGGTACACGGTGTGGACGACACACCAACAGTAGTGAAATATGAGACTAGAACCATGCGCACCAGTGAAAAATGAGACTAGAACCATGCGCACCAGTGAAATATGAGACTAGAACCATGCGCACCAGTGAAATATGAGACTAGAACCGTGTGCACCATCTGGCCAGGTGGGCCTAATAGGCCCAGGTGGCCAGCTGGTTGAGGTATGTAGGCCTTCCGGTATGTGGGGAGCTTTTCCCCGGATGTTTGGCGCGCGCCGGACGCGTGTGAGCGTCCGGTGTCTTGTTAGGCGTTATGGACTGATGGGGGTCATGTTGTGTGGGGTAGTAGAGTATGTGGGGTATGTGGGTAGAGTAAGGAATAGGAGTAGAATAGGATAAGAGTAGAATATGTGGATAAGAGTAGATGAATATGTATGTCTGTTTGTCGTAGAGTCAATCCAGTGTGTAGAGATAAATAGTTAGATTAATAGATGAGGGTAAGTAAGGCTATGTAGAGGGGGTGGAGGGGGGAGGGTCTCAACATATGCTGGTATGTTGAGGGGTGAGGGAGGGGGGCTTCCCCTCGACCTGAGAGGGTCCTGAGGGGTAGGAGAGCAAGGGACTTAAGATGACGAGGGAACAGCTGTTTGAGGTTTTGTGTTTTTGACAGTGGGGTCAATATTTTTCTAGGTGTCAAGCCGGGTTGTGTTGGGCGCGGCACCAGGGCGGATGTGGTCCCCCCCCCCCTCACACCCCACTTCCCCTCAGCTCCCCCCCTCGACAGGTGAGAACCTGTATCTATCACCTATGACTTTCACACACTCACTCCGTGGGTCTGGAGGACTGCTTTTTGATGACAGCAATACGGCACACCATAGTCACTCCTGTCACAGCTCACTCTGCCACATAGCAGCAGCGAGACATGGGCCATGAGGCAGCCCACATACCGCTAAGAAAGGAGAACAGTAATTGTGTGTAGTCTTTGACGCCTCACACATTAAAGTGTGGTCATATGTCCCACCCGCCCCTCACTCCCCTCCCATGCTCCTGCCCCTCACTCCCCTCCCATGCTGCTGCCCCTCACTCCCCTCCCATGCTCCTGCCCTTCACTCCCCTCCCATGCTCCTGCCAGTCATCAATTTCCCACTTCACATTTCCCCAGTCCACCATAAACGAGGCAAACACATTATATATATATATATATATATATATATATATATATATATATATATATATATATATATATATATATATATATATATATATATCTTTGTATTCATATCAAGTAATGTTTATAGCCTGAGGTAGAGTTTTTTTTTAATCTCGCTCATAATTTGGTAGGACTGAGTAACAAACCTCTTCATAGCATTGAGTGTGTGTCATTGTTCATTCTCAAAGATGAGCCATGACCTCAACATACAATTTCCGAGGGAGTGGTGTGTACAAATGAGGGTGCTAATTTAGCCGCACTGTTTTTGTAAACAGGGTGGGTGAAAGGGGCACCCTTCTCCCTCCCCTCCCTTACCTTCTAGAGTGGTATGGACCAGGACCACATACTCACACATAGACCTGAGAAGTGTCATCACACGGCACATCACTTAGTAAACTCAGTCAAAGTCAGTAGGTTAGAGTTTACTGAAAGAGGGAAACATTTTTTTGGTGGGGAGCGAGCCTTCGAGGCGGGTCGCCTCCGTAAAGGTTGACACATGACTGAGGCTAAATGTGGTGACACCGTACACCTTAGCCGACCGCTCCCTCCCCTCACACTTGACACCCGCAAGTTAGCAGCTAACACGCTTTTCTCCCTATACAGAATAAAAATAAATAAATAGTTAGGAGAAGTAAACCCATTATATATAATTTTTATTCTTTATTATTATTTAACATCAATCCCAGGAGCTTCGCAATTACACACATCTGGGGTAGTGGTTTGATGCGTAGTGAGATGGACGAGGTATTGGGATGACCTTACCCTCACCCCTGTCCACCCCCACCAAACCCCAACCCCCCTCCCACCCCCCTTCCAATCCCAAACCATCAAGCATCACTTCACCCTTCCCAGACCGGATGTTCTATGCAAAGTCTTTAGTAGTAGTATTATTTCCTGTTCATATGTAGAGTAGTGATCCCGTTCACAAACACACAAATGCTATCCCATTCCACACATGCTCACCAGAGGACATACCACGCTGGAAGACAGAAGAGTTTGGTGAGACGTGATCACGAGGTCTTGAACTAGATAATGACAGGGGAACAACAAAGCTGTGATATTGAAAAGAAACTGAACTGAATTTGAAAGTTGATTAATATATGTAATGTGAAGCCAATCTGCTGGAAAACAGTAAGCAAACTTTATTTGAAAAGAATATGAGAAGACTGAAAAGCAGGACGCGGGGAAATGGGTAAAAATAAGAAGTAATGGTCATCATAAACATAACATAAGATATCCATGACCGTAATTAATACAGTGTGAACTCTCTTAAAGCTATGCTCACCGTGAAATCTCGTCACTAAGAATAACTTGTCACTCTGCGAAACAAATTATTGACTATAAGTGCGACAGTGAGAATAAAATGAGCACTTATGTTTTGGAGTACTATTTTAGTCAAGAAATGCTGTAAAGGATGATTATTGACTAAAGAGACTTTCGCGGACTGCTGGTGTTTGATGTGTTGAACTGCTTAAAGGAACCATATTTCCTAGAAAAAAAATTCCTGTGAAATAATGCGTGTTATATGTTTTGACTATCTAGCTAATAGCGTATTGCCTGGCTAATAATGAAATGTCACATTTTGTCTGACTCACTTAGCACAAGTGAAGAGAAAACATTGAAAAACTTGCAAAGGTTAAAACTCTGTGAAATCATATCTGTTATGTTAAGTTTTGACTAACTGATTAATAGCTGACTATTACTACATTACTGTCTTTATGTTATGTTTACCTCGATAGCGTTGTAATGCTTGGAAATTGTATGTGTGGATCCCGTTTCCCTCTTACTGCACATCAATAATGGTGGCTGTAAAGTATTTTTATGGAACATGACTCTTCTTATTCTTACCCCTTTTTAAACACTAGATGCAATACCCAAGCTGTGTTTGCCTTCTCTCTCTCTCTCTCTCTCTCTCTCTCTCTCTCTCTCTCTCTCTCTCTCTCTCTCTCTCTCTCTCTCTCTCTCTCTCTCTCTCTCTCTCTCTCTCTCTCTCTCTCTCTCTCTCTCTCTCTCTCTCTCTCTCTCTCTCTCTCTCTCTCTCTCTCTCTCTCTCTCTCTCTCTCTCTCTCTCTCTCTCAATATGGATGTGGGTTATTTGTGTGATCTTGGGAGATATGATCGCCACATATAAGTTTCTCAAAGAAAATGATAAGCTATGTAAGGACCTATTATTTAACACACACACAAGACATCCCTGCAGTAGTGAGATTCCCTTTGATAGCTGTGCCCGTGTCAATGAACAATTAAAAGTTCAAAGATGTTTCGGAGTGCTATTTTAGTCAAGAATTATTTTAAGATTGGAAAACTTTAAACTAAGGTAAATAATCACACATGAAGTGATTTCCACGTTCAGTAAACACTTACTGAGTTGTAAACTGAATGCCTGAGCCACCCAATATATGGATGATGATAGTAGTATTTAATTTAAGATGGAAAACTTTAAACTAAAATGAACTCACATGAAGAAATGTAGGTAGTGAACATGTCTCCTCAGCCTTTTATCTTCTGCAAAACCTTTCCTCCTATCTCAACCCTATTAGTTCATGTTCTCGTGTTTCACTTCTTCTTAAAACTAAATCTTCAACAAGATCCTGTAGATCTGAGGCAAAGTGAAATTGACAGTGCTTAATTTAGAAACTGTACTTGTGGTCGGTCTCGAACCCATTGTTGATGTGACGACTTATATTGAATTTTGTAACTAGCTGATCAAGATTGTAACTTGCTTAGCTAAATGAATTGTGGGGTTCAGTCCCTGAGCCCATTATGTGCCTCTGTTACCCTTTCCAATAACGCCCGCAAGATAGGTATGGGGTGCATAATAAATGAACTAAACTAACTAAACTGTCATACAGTGCTAATGGCATAAGGTCAGCCTGACGAAACTGTAGATGCTATGTCCTACCAAATTGAAGCCGGGTATTTCAAAAATTACTCAACTCGAGAGAGAAGCAGTCTATCCCATATCATGTTAGAGTCTTCAGTCCACTGTTGCTGTTGGACTTACTGAGTTACTAAGGGATGGTTTTAAAATATAATAATAATAATAATAACAAGACTAAGATTCGTGAGGTATATGTTGTGATCACACAGTTAACAAAAAAATATTAGAGTTTGTAGGTAGTGATCACGTCTCCCCAAACTCTTCTGTCTTCCAGCGTGGTATGTCCTCTGGTGAGCATGTGTGGAATGGGATAGCATTTGTGTGTTTGTGAACTGGATCACTACTCTACATATGAACAGGAAATAATACTACTACTAAAGACTTTGCATAGAACATCCGGTCTGGGAAGGGTGAAGTGATGCTTGATGGTTTGGGCTTGGAAGGGGGGTGGGAGGGGGGTTGGGGTTTGGTGGGGGTGGCTAGGGGTGAGGGTAAGGTCATCCCAATACCTCGTCCATCTCACTACGCATCAAACCACTACCCCAGATGTGTGTAATTGCGAAGCTCCTGGGATTGATGTTAAATAATAATAAAGAATAAAAATTATATATAATGGGTTTACTTCTCCTAACTATTTATTTATTTTTATTCTGTATAGGGAGAAAAGCGTGTTAGCTGCTAACTTGCGGGTGTCAAGTGTGAGGGGAGGGAGCGGTCGGCTAAGGTGTACGGTGTCACCACATTTAGCCTCAGTCATGTGTCAACCTTTACGGAGGCGACCCGCCTCGAAGGCTCGCTCCCCACCAAAAAAATGTTTCCCTCTTTCAGTAAACTCTAACCTACTGACTTTGACTGAGTTTACTAAGTGATGTGCCGTGTGATGACACTTCTCAGGTCTATGTGTGAGTATGTGGTCCTGGTCCATACCACTCTAGAAGGTAAGGGAGGGGAGGGAGAAGGGTGCCCCTTTCACCCACCCTGTTTACAAAAACAGTGCGGCTAAATTAGCACCCTCATTTGTACACACCACTCCCTCGGAAATTGTATGTTGAGGTCATGGCTCATCTTTGAGAATGAACAATGACACACACTCAATGCTATGAAGAGGTTTGTTACTCAGTCCTACCAAATTATGAGCGAGATTAAAAAAAAACTCTACCTCAGGCTATAAACATTACTTGATATGAATACAAAGATATATATATATATATATATATATATATATATATATATATATATATATATATATATATATATATATATATATATATATATATATATATATATATATATATATAATGTGTTTGTGGACTGGGGAAATGTGAAGTGGGAAATTGATGACTGGCAGGAGCATGGGAGGGGAGTGAGGGGCAGGAGCATGGGAGGGGAGTGAGGGGCAGCAGCATGGGAGGGGAGTGAGGGGCAGGAGCATGGGAGGGGAGTGAGGGGCGGGTGGGACATATGACCACACTTTAATGTGTGAGGCGTCAAAGACTACACACAATTACTGTTCTCCTTTCTTAGCGGTATGTGGGCTGCCTCATGGCCCATGTCTCGCTGCTGCTATGTGGCAGAGTGAGCTGTGACAGGAGTGACTATGGTGTGCCGTATTGCTGTCATCAAAAAGCAGTCCTCCTGACCCACGGAGTGAGTGTGTGAAAGTCATAGGTGATAGATACAGGCTCTCACCTGTCGAGGGGGGAGCTGAGGGGAAGTGGGGTGTGAGGGGGGGGGGACCACATCCGCCCTGGTGCCGCGCCCAAAACAACCCGGCTTGACACCTAGAAAAATATTGACCCCACTGTCAAAAACACAAAACCGCAAACAGCTGTTCCCTCGTCATCTTAAGTCCCTTGCTCTCCTACCCCTCAGGACCCTCTCAGGTCGAGGGGAAGCCCCCCTCCCTCACCCCTCAACATACCAGCATATGTTGGGACCCTCCCCCCCTCCACCCCCTCTACATAGCCTTACTTACCCTCATCTATTAATGTAACTATTTATCTCTACACACTGGATTGACTCTACGACAAACACACATACATATTCATCTACTCTTATCCACATATTCTACTCTTATCCTATTCTACTCCTATTCCTTACTCTACCCACATACCCCACATACTCTACTACCCCACACAACATGACCCCCATCAGTCCATAACGCCTAACAAGACACCGGACGCACACACGCGTCCGGCGCGCGCCAAACATCAGGGGAAAAGCACGCCACACATACCGGAAGGCCTACATACCTCAACCAGCTGGCCACCTGGGCCTATTAGGCCCACCTGGCCAGATGGTGCACACGGTTCTAGTCTCATATTTCACTACTACTAACCACCAAGGTACACGGTGTGGACGACACGCCAGCCACCAAGGTACACGGTGTGGACGACACGCCAGCCACCAAGGTACACGGTGTGGACGACACACCAGCCACCAAGGTACACGGTGTGGACGACACACCAGCCACCAAGGTACACGGTGTGGACGACACACCAGCCACCAAGGTACAGGGTGTGGACGACACGCCAACCACCAAGGTACAGGGTGTGGACGACACACCAGCCACCAAGGTACACGGTGTGGACGACACGCCAGCCACCAAGGTACACGGTGTGGACGACACACCAGCCACCAAGGTACACGGTGTGGACGACACACCAGCCACCAAGGTACACGGTGTGGACGACACGCCAGCCACCAAGGTACACGGTGTGGACGACACGCCACCCACCAAGGTACACGGTGTGGACGACACGCCAACCACCAAGGTACACGGTGTGGACAACACGCCAACCACCAAGGTACAGGGTGTGGACGACATGCCAGCCACCAGGTACAGGGTGTGGACGACACGCCACTACCCCTACACCACACATGGTGTGGCACAAGTCCACAGTGGCGCCTCCTGCCCCTCCCTCGAACTCACTCACACCTCGGCTATTATTGCTATAATTGATAAAGAGGCTGAATAATTCAAATCATCATAGGATCGAATTAAGTATATTAATTGGAATAATGGGGAAAGCAATGGATTTGATCTCCGTTGAACAAATCCACAAGGGCCGTGACGAGGATTCGAACCTGCGTCCGGGAGCATCCCAGACACTGCCTTTATCGACTGAGCTACGACAGGGTTAAAAGGGTTGAAACCGAAGTTCTACTGAACTTACTGGATCCCGTAGCCTCTCCGAGGCACAAACCAGGGTTTTACACAACCCCCCCCCCCCCTCACGACCCTTGTGGATTTGTTCATTTGATGCATCACGTTAGTGTGATCTCTGTGTGTAATAATGTAAGGGCGAAGAGGGAGAACGGCCTATTGACATAGCTCGGGTGCAGGGGGGGGGGGTTGTATAAAAGCCTGGTTTGTGCCTCGGAGAGGCTACGGGATCCAGTAAGTTCAGTAGAACTTCGGTTTCAACCCTTTTAACCCTGTCGTAGCTCAGTCGATAAAGGCAGTGTCTGGGATGCTCCCGGACGCAGGTTCGAATCCTCGTCACGGCCCTTGTGGATTTGTTCATTTGATGCATCACGTTATTGTGATCTCTGTGTGTGATGATCTCCGTCATATTATTTATTCACGAAGTTTAGGTATAATAGTTTCGTTGGTTACGGCTAGTGATGACGAGGGGCTGACTCGTCACCAGTGTTACATCAGCCCTTAATGTTATCATAATCAATAAATATTGTAATAACAGAGATAATTCCTCATAATTATTCTGTTTAATGTGTCATAATTCATGGTTAGTCTTATAAACATAATAGAGGACGACTCCTCATAGCTGTATATTACTATATACTTTTTATTGTACAATAAATTACGTGGTAAGTGGGAAATATTCCCCACAGTCAGAGAGATGTTGCAAAGTTTTCCTTTACCGTGAGAGTAGTGAGAAAATGGTCCCAAGTAAAGGAGTAGTTGAAGCAAACTCTAGTCCTCACTTTAAACGTTGATATGATAAAGAAATAGGAGGACGCCGGTGCTGTAGACACCCGGCGGCCAGAGACACCAGCTCCAAGAGCAATGCTCCACCCTGCAGGCACAAGTGAGCGCATGCACGCGCACGTACACACTCGCTCACACACTCCGGGGCGCTAGTGCCAGAGTGGACAGCACGCTAGATATGTAATCCTGTGGTCTGGGGTTCGATTCCCGGCGCCAGTGGAAACAAAAATGTGCAGAGTTTCTTTCACCCTGATGCGCCTGTTACCTAGCAGTAAATAGGTACCTGGGAGTTAGACAGCTGTTACGGGCTGCTTCCTGTGTAATTACCTAAGTGTAGTTACAGGATGAGAGCTATGCTCGTGATGTCCTGTCTTCCCAGCACTCTTTGTCATATAACGCTTTGAAACTACTGACGGTGTGTGTGTGTGTGTGTGTGTGTGTGTGTGTGTGTGTGTGTGCGTGTGTGTGTGTGTGTGTGTGTGTGTTTGTGTGTGTGAAAACAAAAAATTAAAAAACGTTAGTAGTTAGTAACAGTTGATTGATTGACAGTAGAGAGGCGGGCCGAAAGAGCAGAGCTCAACCCCCGCAAGCACAATAGGTGAATATACACTCGCACGCAGAAAGAAAACAGCAGTAAAGGAACAGGTAATGCAGCTGAGGATAGGGACAGACAGGTTCACTACAGATGACAAGGAAATGTACGAGGAACTCAATAAGAAATTCCAGGAGGTCTTCACATTAGAGCAAAGAGAAGTTCCAGAGATAAGAGAGAGAATACCTAACCAAACACCACTGGAGAAGTTTTATATTACCAGTGGGGAGGTGAGGAAGCATTTGCTAGAGTTGGATGTAACAAAGGTCATCGGCCCAGACGGAATCTCACCATGGATACTAAAAGAAGGAGCAGAAGTACTGTGCCTGCCACTCTCAATGATGTATAACAAAACACTGGTAACAGGAGAACTGCCAAAACTTGATAAGATGGCTAATGTAGTCTCAATATACAAAGGTAACAGACAGGAGGCACTGAACCACAAGCCAGTCTCCCTAATTTGTACACCATGCAAGGTGATGTGTAAGATTTTGTGAAATAAACTAGTAAACCTTCTGGAGCAAAAGAACTTTTTAACACATCATCAGCATGGGTTCAGGGATGGCAAATTGTGCCTCACATGATTAATTAAATTCTATGACCAGGATAGAAAACTCAGGCAAGAAAGACAAGGATGGGCAGACAGCATATGTTTGGATAGTCAGAAAGCCTTTGACATAGTGCCCCATATATGAATAGTGCAAGAGCTGGAGATGCAGGCACAAGTAAAATGGATGGTACTCCCCTGGATAAGGGAGTACCTAGGCAAGAGAAGACAGCGAGTCACTGTGAGGGGTGAGGTCTCAGATTAGCGAGGCGTCACCAGTAGAATCTCTCAGGGATCAGTCCTTGGACCTATACTGTTTCTGATGTACGTAAATGATCTCCCAGAGGGTATAGACTCGTTCCTCTCAATGTTTGCTGATGATGCAAAAATTATGAGAAGGATTAAGACAGGGAGATAGCAAGAGGCTACAAGATGACGTAGACAAACGGAAGGAATGGTCCAACAAATGGCCACTAAGATTCAAGCCAAGTAAATGTAAGGTAATGAAACTAGGAAGAGAGAACAGGAGGCCGGACACATGATACCGAACGGGAGACAAAGTCCTTCACGAAACGGACAAGAAAGAGAAAGATCTAGGCGTTTATATCACGCCGAACCTGTCTCCTGAAGACCACATCAAAAAACCATCATCAGCGATGTATGCGAGGCTGCCTAACATCAGAACTGTACTTAGAAACTTGTGTGAGGAATCAATCAGGACCTTGCATGCCACATATGTAAGACCAATCCTGGAGTATGAGGCCCCAGCATGGAGCCGGTACCTAGTCAAGCATAATATGAAACTAGAGAATGTTCAAAGGTATGCCACTAGACTAGTCCCAGAACTAAAAGGGATGAGTTACGAGGAAAGGCTGCGTGAAATGCACCTCATGTCTATGGAAGGCAGAAGAGTTCAGGGAGACATGATCACCACATACAAAATTATCAGGGGGAATTGGTAGGGGTAGATAAGGACAGATTATTTAATACGGATGGTACACGCACAAACGGACACAGGAGAAAGTTGAGTACCCAAATGAGCCACAGAGACATTAAAAAAAACTTTTTCAGTGTCAAAGTAGTTAATAATAAATGGAATGTTAATAATAATACATCACTGCCTAATGGAATGCATTAGGCAGTGATGTGGTGGAGTATGAAGTATGGTTTACTCCTTACACAGTTTCAAATGTAAATTTGATAGAGCCCAATAGGCTCAGGAACCTGTGCATTAGTTGATCGACAGTTGAAAGGCGGGACCATAGAGCCGAAGCTTTACCCCCGCAGGCACAACTATGTGAGAATAACTAGGTGAACACACACACGCGCGCACTTCTCCTGTCTTGATTAAAAGCGTCGGAACATAGTGAAGTGAGGTAAGGAACTGGGAAATGACAGGGTGTAGGAACGGAGGCCAACGTCCTGCACTGTTGGGGCATCAGACACCGACCCTGCAAGCAGCGAGACCGCCCCGTGTACCGACCAGTCCAAGTGCTGAAATGAGCTGTGTTGTAGTTTTGTCTAGTGTGTTGACCATGAAGATATTGCCATCAAGTCTCACTCTCACCATCTACCTGTCTGTGCTCCACCGGCGGGGGAGACTGCGTGCTCCAGCAACCTGCAGGACAGCTTGGCTGGCCCTCCTCTGGCCAGAGGATAGCAGACAGACTATCGTATTCCATTCTCTAGGAACAAGCTGTAGTCGGGTTGAGGGCCAGTGTAGACAATCCCAGCTCCAGTATTAATGACAACATTGGTCCCGTCATCACAGGAAGTGAAGTATTACTTTTTGGTTTCTGTTGTGTGCTACTGAAGGTGGTAGTGCTGGTTACGATCGGTTATTTTCGGTTAGGATTTATTATTTTGGGTTAAGATTTTTTATTTTTCATTAGGATTTGATATTTTTGGTTAGTATTTCTTATTTTTGGTGAAGATTTTTTTATTTTATATTAGGATTTCTTATTATTTTGGTTAGGATTTGTTATTTTTTGTTGGGATTTCCTATTTTTGCTAGGATTTTGTTATTTTTGGTTAGAATTTGTTATTCATTGCTTAGGATTTGTTATTTTTCGTTAGGATTTGTTAGTGTTGGATTAAGTAATAATTATTAACTAGGACGTTCTTAATTACCAAAAGAAACCCCCTTCAACAATGGAGACTCCAGTTTCCTATTTATAATTAGGATTTCATATTATTGGTTGGGATTTCTAATTTTTGGTTAGGATTTCTTTTTTTTTTATTAGGATTTCTTATTTTTGGTTAGGATTTCTTAGTTTTGGTTACAATTTGTTATTTTTGGTTAGTATTTCATATTTTTAATTAGGATTTTCTATTTTTGGTTAAGATCTGTTATTTTTTGTTACGATATCTTATTTTTGGTTACGATGTGTGAATTTTGGTTATGATTCCTCTCTTTTGGTTACAATTTGTTATTTTTGGTTAGAATTTCTAATTTTTGGTTAGGATTTCTTATTTTTGGTTAATATGTCTTATATTTTATTAGGATTTCTTATTTTTGGTTAGGATTTCTTATTTTTGGTTAATATGTCTTATATTTTATTAGGATTTCTTATTTTTGGTTAGGATTTCTTATTTTTGGTTACAATTTGTTATTTTTGGTTAGGATTTCTTATTTTTGGTTACAATTTGTTATTTTTGGTTAGGATTTCTTATTTTTGGTTTAGAATTTTTTTATTTTTTTATTACGATTTCTTGTTTTTGGTTGGGATTTGATATTTTTGGTGAAAATTTTTAATTTTTATTAGCATTTCTAATTTTTTGGTTAGGATTTGTTATTTTTTGCTAGGATTTTCTTATTTTGTTTAGGATTTGTTGTTTATGGTTAGGATTTGTTGGATTGTTGGATTAAGTAATAATTATTAACTAGGGTGCTGTTAATTACCACAAGAAACTACTTCAATACTGGAGACTCCATAATTAATTAACTAGTGCTTAACTACATATTAACTTACCAATGACTCCTCTCTCATCAGTTATAGATGTATTACATCATCACAGATTAAACATGAATATTTCGCTACGAAATATTAAATTTTCTGTATTACTTCTGTGGTTGAGAGTGACTATGTATTTTAATATATATATGATATATAATAGTCTATATTATATAGTCATATATGGCTTATTATTCAGCACCCCCGCTCATATGGACACATTTTTCCTGTAATTTTTTTTTATTTAAACTACATTTTATAGAATTTTAGCTCGGCAAAGTTTCGCGAATATATTTTTTCATTAAATTTTTGGAAGCGATTAATTTGTGTTTAATTTTTTACTCATAGGATGAGGTTGATGTTACAGTTAGCCCCTAACTGTGGGCGACAGTTAGGGGCTACAGTTAGGGGCTACAGTTAGGGGCCACAGTTAGGGGCCACAGTTAGGGGCCACAGTTAGGGGCCACAGTTAGGGGCCACAGTTAGGGGCCAAAGTTCGGGGCCACAGTTAGGGGCCACAGTTAGGGGCCAAAGTTCGGGGCCACAGTTCTTGGCCACAGTTAGGGGCCACAGTTCTTGGCCACAGTTAGGGGCCACAGTTCTTGGCCACAGTTAGGGGCCACAATTGAGGGCCACAGTTGTGGGCCACAATTAAGTGCCACAGTTAGGGGCCACAGTTGAAGGCCACAATTAAGGGCTACAGTTAGGGACCATATTTGGGGCCATAGTTGGGGGGCCACAGTTACGGGCCATATTTTGAGTCAAATGAGCTCGTTAGAATCATAATTTGGATAATTTTAAGTTGAGATGAAGTTCGTGGCGGGAGATAATTATCTCTACTAGAGATACTTATCTCTAGAGATAATTATCTCTACTAGAGATAATTTTCTGGTTGAGTCAGGAATTAACAGTTATTGCTGCAGCCAAAATTATAGTTACGTCAGGTGTGTGATACTGTTGTCAGGTGTGTGATACTGTTGTCAGGTGTGTGATACTGTTGTCAGGTGTGTGATACTGTTGCCAGGTGTGTGATACTGTTGTCAGGTGTGTGATACTGTTGTCAGGTGTGTGATACTGTTGTCAGGTGTGTGATACTGTTGTCAGGTGTGTGATACTGTTGTCAGGTGTGTGATACTGTTGTCAGGTGTGTGATACTGTTGTCAGGTGTGTGATACTGTTGTCAGGTGTGTGATACTGTTGTCAGGTGTGTGATACTGTTGTCAGGTGTGTGATACTGTTGTCAGGTGTGTGATACTGTTGTCAGGTGTGTGATGCTGTTGTCAGGTGTGTGATACTGTTGTCAGGTGTGTGATACTGTTGTCAGGTGTGTGATACTGTTGTCAGGTGTGTGATACTGTTGTCAGGTGTGTGATACTGTTGTCAGGTGTGTGCTACTGTTGTCAGGTGTGTGATACTGTTGTCAGGTGTGTGATACTGTTGTCAGGTGTGTGATACTGTTGTCAGGTGTGTGATGCTGTTGTCAGGTGTGTGATGCTGTTGTCAGGTGTGTGATACTGTTGTCAGGTGTGTGATACTGTTGTCAGGTGTGTGATACTGTTGTCAGGTGTGTGATGCTGTTGTCAGGTGTGTGATACTGTTGTCAGGTGTGTGATACTGTTGTCAGGTGTGTGATGCTGTTGTCAGGTGTGTGATACTGTTGTCAGGTGTGTGATACTGTTGTCAGGTGTGTGATGCTGTTGTCAGGTGTGTGATACTGTTGTCAGGTGTGTGATACTGTTGTCAGGTGTGTGATGCTGTTGTCAGGTGTGTGATACTGTTGTCAGGTGTGTGATACTGTTGTCAGGTGTGTGATAATGTTGTCAGGTGTGTGATACTGTTGTCAGGTGTGTGATACTGTTGTCAGATGTGTGATACTGTTGTGAGGTGTGTGATACTTTTGTCATGGATGTGATACTGTTGTCAGGTGTGTGATACTTTTGTCATGGATGTGATACTGTTGTCAGGTGTGTGATACTGTTGTCAGGTGTGTGATACTGTTGTCAGGTGTGTGATACTGTTGTCAGGTGTGTGATACTGTTGTCAGGTGTGTGATACTGTTGTCAGGTGTGTGATAATGTTGTCAGGTGTGTGATACTGTTGTCAGGTGTGTGATAATGTTGTCAGGTGTGTGATAATGTTGTCAGGTGTGTGATACTGATGTCAGGTGTGTGATACTGTTGTCAGGTGTGTGATACTGTTGTCAGGTGTGTGATACTGTTGTCAGGTGTGTGATAATGTTGTCAGGTGTGTGATAATGTTGTCAGGTGTGTGATACTGTTGTCAGGTGTGTGATACTGTTGTCAGGTGTGTGATACCGTTGTCAGGTGTGTGATACTGTTGTCAGGTGTGTGATAATGTTGTCAGGTGTGTGATAATGTTGTCAGGTGTGTGATAATGTTGTCAGGTGTGTGATACTGTTGTCAGGTGTGTAACAATGTTGTCAGGTGTGTGATACTGTTGTCAGGTGTGTGATACTGTTGTCAGGTGTGTGATACTGTTGTCAGGTTTGTGATGCTGTTGTCAGGTGTGTGATACTGTTGTCAGGTGTGTGATGCTGTTGTCAGGTGTGTGATGCTTTTGTCAGGTGTGTGATACTGTTGTCAGGTGTGTGATACTGTTGTCAGGTGTGTGATAATGTTGTCAGGTGTGTGATACTGTTGTCAGGTGTGTGATACTGTTGTCAGGTGTGTGATACTGTTGTCAGGTGTGTGATACTGTTGTGAGGTGTGTGATACTTTTGTCATGGATGTGATACTGTTGTCAGGTGTGTGATACTTTTGTCATGGATGTGATACTGTTGTCAGGTGTGTGATACTGTTGTCAGGTGTGTGATACTTTTGTCATGGATGTGATACTGTTGTCAGGTGTGTGATACTGTTGTCAGGTGTGTGATACTGTTGTCAGGTGTGTGATACTGTTGTCAGGTGTGTGATACTGTTGTCAGGTGTGTGATACTGTTGTCAGGTGTGTGATAATGTTGTCAGGTGTGTGATAATGTTGTCAGGTGTGTGATAATGTTGTCAGGTGTGTGATAATGTTGTCAGGTGTGTGATACTGCTGTCAGGTGTGTGATACTGTTGTCAGGTGTGTGATACTGTTGTCAGGTGTGTGATACTGTTGTCAGGTGTGTGATAATGTTGTCAGGTGTGTGATACTGTTGTCAGGTGTGTGATACTGTTGTCAGGTGTGTGATAATGTTGTCAGGTGTGTGATACTGTTGTCAGGTGTGTGATACTGTTGTCAGGTGTGTGATAATGTTGTCAGGTGTGTGATAATGTTGTCAGGTGTGTGATACTGCTGTCAGGTGTGTGATACTGTTGTCAGGTGTGTGATGCTGTTGTCAGGTGTGTGATAATGTTGTCAGGTGTGTGATACTGCTGTCAGGTGTGTGATACTGTTGTCAGGTGTGTGATAGGAAATATACTGGGGTCACGTGTTGATTTAGAGAACATACAAGAAACTTATAAAGTTAAATTCCTAATTGGGTCATGTATACTAACAGGGATCACACTATTACCAGGTGTGTAGTACAGTAATGGTAACAGTGGTACCAGGTGTGCAGTTAGTAAACAAGACTGGGGTCAGGTATGTAGTCATATTTATGTCAGTTGTATAGTTAGGGTTCATAGTGAGCATCTGTGAGTAACTTACTGAGAGCATCTGCTGAGTGAGTAACTTACTGAGAGCATCTGCTCTCAGTAAGTTAAATGTGGCGGGTCATGTCCGTAGACTTATGTGTGACGCGAGATAATTTAAGTGTTGATAGTTGGTATTATCTCTGAAGCTGACTGTGTTTGTTCACCTCATCCTCCAGTAATGATAGTCCTTACACCAGTTACTTGGTCCAACGTTCAAAAATGTACGTCTGACTAAAATAGTTTTTGTTCAAACGTTCGGTAGGGTAATTTTTGGCACGTTTTGACCAAGATAACTGTTGGACCCATCAACGTGCATGCTTTGTGTTAATGAATCCACCCAAATGGCTTGCTTAATAATTTAAAACATAACCTGTCTAAGCATTCCTAGGCCTAATATATGCTGTGTTAGGCCTAATATAGTACATATGTTCTCTCTATCAAATTAGTAGTATAAAACGTGAACATTGCTGGTCGCAACAGTCCACTTTTGGACGTTCAACCAAACAGTTGCTATGAGTACTATCATTTTAGGAGGCTGGGTTGATCTATTATATTTATATACTAATGAAACGAAAATTCCGAACGTTTTCGTGTTTCAACACATGATCAAGGCAGGCAGAGAAGATATGAGTTTGAAGTCATATATGCCGCCCCACACCTGACTAGATAACGATCTATAAACGTAATATCGACTAACAAGTGACATGACTGAGTGCGGAGATAAGCTGTTCCTTAATTACTGCAATGTTCAACACATATTCATTACATAATTTTATACCTATCAGAAATCTTGCCAATTATAAAGCTACCTAATCTATATAAACCAGAAATTATATTAATATTATCTAATTCACGATTTTGTATACATGAAGATTCAATAATATTTCATCCACTAACGGATTTCGACTTAACAATTTGGCAAAAAATTAGTCCAGTCATTTGAATTATTATAATCTCTGAAGTTAAATACACTGGACTGTTCACCTGTGCTCATACTGTAGTTGTGTTCTTTCATCCCCTGGTCCAGATGTTTACCTGTTTGACCAACACACAACTGATTATAGTCATTACATGCACGGTTGTACTCACACAACCATAACAACCCCTGGGTAGTTCTCACACAACCATAACAACCTCTGGGTAGTTCTCACACAACCATAACAACCCCTGGGTAGTTCTCACACAACCATAACAACCTCTGGGTAGTTCTCACACAACCATAACAACCTCTGGGTAGTTCTCACACAACAATAACAACTACCTGGGTAGTTCTCACACAACCATAACAACCCCTGGGTAGTTCTCACACAACCATAACAACCCCTGGGTAGTTCTCACACAACCATAACAACCCCTGGGTAGTTCTCACACAACCATAACAACCCCTGGGTAGTTCTCACACAACCATAACAACCCCTGGGTAGTTCTCACACAACCATAACAACCCCTGGGTAGTTCTCACACAACCATAACAACCTCTGGGTAGTTCTCACACAACCATAACAACCTCTGGGTAGTTCTCACACAACCATAACAACTACCTGGGTAGTTCTTACACAACCATAACAACCCCTGGGTAGTTCTCACACAACCATAACAACCTCTGGGTAGTTCTCACACAACCATAACAACCCCTGGGTAGTTCTCACACAACCATAACAATTCCTGGGTAGTTCTCACACAACCATAACAACCTCTGGGTAGTTCTCACACAACCATAACAACTACCTTGGTAGTTCTCACACAACCATAACAACCCCTGGGTAGTTCTCACACAACCATAACACCCCCCTGGGTAGTTCTCACACAACCATAACAATTCCTGGGTAGTTCTCACACAACCATAACAACCTCTGGGTAGTTCTCACACAACCATAACAACCTCTGGGTAGTTCTCACACAACCATAACAACCCCTTGGGTAGTTCTCGAACAACTATAACAACCCCTGGGTAGTTCTCACACAACCATAACAACCTCTGGGTAGTTCTCACACAACCATAACAACCCCTGGGTAGTTCTCACACAACCATAACAACCTCTGGGTAGTTCTCACACAACCATAACAATTCCTGGGTAGTTCTCACACAACCATAACAACTACCTTGGTAGTTCTCACACAACCATAACAACCCCTGGGTAGTTCTCACACAACCATAACACCCCCCTGGGTAATTCTCACACAACCATAACAATTCCTGGGTAGTTCTCACACAACCATAACAACCTCTGGGTAGTTCTCGAACAACTATAACAACCCCTGGGTAGTTCTCACACAACCATAACAACCCCTTGGGTAGTTCTCGAACAACTATAACAACCCCTGGGTAGTTCTCACACAACCATAACAACCCCCTGGGTAGTTCTCACACAACTATAACAACCCCTGGGTAGTTCTCACAACCATAACAACCCCTGGGTAGTTCTCACACAACCATAACAACCTCTGGGTAGTTCTCACACAACTATAACAACCCCTGGGTAGTTCTCACACAACCATAACAACCCCTGGGTAGTTCTCACACAACTATAACAACCTCTAGGTAGTTCTCACACAACCATAACAACCCCTTGGGTAGTTCTCACACAACCATAACAACCCCTGGGTAGTTCTCACACAACTATAACAACCCCTGGGTAGTTCTCACACAACCATAACAACCCCTAGGTAGTTCTCACACAACCATAACAACCCCCTGGGTAATTCTCACAATGTTTAATATCAAGATCCCTAAATGCTACCTTGATATTAAAATATTTTAATAGTGTTGAAATTTTATTGAAGTTTTCATGAAATGACAGAATAATTGTATGTTTAAGAAATTATTACGAGCAGTTTGGTCAGCTTTATCAATAAAAGTTTACAATATAATTCAGTACAATTCAATGTCATTTCATGAAAACTTAAATAATATTCCCAAACTACTAAAATATTTTAGTATCTTAGGTAGCATTTAAGAATCTTGATATTAAACATTGTGAGAACTGCCCAGGACGTTGTAATGATTGTGTGTGCATAACTTTTCATGTAAAGATTATACTAAGTCTGTATTTTTGTTTACCAGTATGTTTGTATGTATATGTACATATCTGCCTGTGTGTATGTGTGACGGTGTATGTGTTTGTGGCTGTTAATCTATGTGTCTTCATGTATGTGTGCGTGTCCTTGCTACGGGGGTGGTTCCGTACGCGCGTTGGTAAGTGTATGTAGGGTAATTTAAGGTGTATGTTTGTATGCAAACCAGCTTGCGTGTATATATATGTATCTCTCTCATCTGTGTCTATCTGTGTTTTGTGTGTATGTACCTATGTGGGTTTATTTTTTTATTGCTCTATGCGCGCGTGTTTCACGTGTATACCTGTGTGTCCTATGTGTCATATGTGTCGGCGTGTGTACCTCCCCCCCCCCCCCAGGCACATCTGGCACACACGACCATCATGTGATACCCAATCAACGATGATATCGTTAATCTTTACGCTGATCTTACCCAACGGGTACGATATCCCAGAGTGGCGTTGAATCGACGTTGAGACACTGAGACACTGTGTCCCCTGTGTACGTTAAACGTTACTCTGGGACACTGTGCCCCCCTGTGTACGTTAAACGTTACTCTGAAACACTGTGCCCCCCTGTGTACGTTAAACGTTGCTCTGAA
The DNA here is from genome assembly GCF_040958095.1 of Procambarus clarkii. NCBI lineage: Eukaryota > Metazoa > Arthropoda > Malacostraca > Decapoda > Cambaridae > Procambarus > Procambarus clarkii. Next base: position 14,903,972 of record NC_091192.1, read on the forward strand.
ACACTGTGCCCCCCTGTGTACGTTAAACGTTGCTCTGGGACACTGTGCCCCCCTGTGTACGTTAAACGTTGCTCTGGGACACTGTGCCCCCCTGTGTACGTTAAACGTTACTCTGGGACACTGTGCCCCCCTGTGTACGTTAAACGTTACTCTGAAACACTGTGCCCCCCTGTGTACGTTAAACGTTGCTCTGAAACACTGTGCCCCCCTGTGTACGTTAAACGTTGCTCTGGGACACTGTGCCCCCCTGTGTACGTTAAACGTTGCTCTGAGACACTGTGCTCCCTGTGTACGTCAAACGTTACTCTGGGACACTGTGCCCCCCTGTGTACGTCAAACGTTGTTGTTGTTGACCTAAAACGTCCCTGGAGCGGCGCCAAGTAGCGTAAGATCAACTCAGAAACTCTACGTTGAACTATATGAACGTGGCTTGACCCGAGGGCTGTGTGGGTGGTGGGGTCAGCGCTGGTGGCCACAGGCGGCCCTTCAAGCAGCTCCTCGCGGTAACTGGCTCATCCCTCTTATCTTGGGGGGCTTTACTGTTTGTTTATGTGTGTGGGTGTGTATCTGCGTGTTTATATTTGTGTACCTATACTTGTCCATGTGTGTTTGTGCACGCGTGTGCACATCAGATGCTTGTTTGTGCCAGTAGGCCTCTTAATTGTGTGTGTGTATGTGTGTGTGTGTGTGTATGTAGGTTTGTTTATGCATGTCTGTGTGTGTGTGTGTTTGTGTCGACGACGTTGGGCCAGTGCGAGGTATCACCCAGGTGGGTGTGGGGTCACACAGGTGAGGTCTGACCCCAGGAGCCCCGGCCAGGTGGGTGTGGGGTCACACAGGTGAGGTCTGACCCCAGGAGCCCTGGCCAGGTGGGTGTGGGGTCACACAGGTGAGGTCTGACCCCAGGAGCCCCGGCCAGGTGGGTGTGGTGTCACACAGGTCAGGTCTGACCCCAGGTGCCCCGGCCAGGTGGGTGTGGTGTCACACAGGTCAGGTCTGACCCCAGGTGCCCCGGCCAGGTGGGTGTGGTGTCACACAGGTCAGGTCTGACCCCAGGTGCTCCGGCCAGGTGGGTGTGGTGTCACACAGGTCAGGTCTGACCCCAGGTGCCCCGGCCAGGTGGGTGTGGTGTCACACAGGTCAGGTCTGACCCCAGGTGCCCCGGCCAGGTGGGTGTGGGGTCACACAGGTCAGGTCTGACCCCAGGTGCTCCGGCCAGGTGGGTGTGGTGTCACACAGGTCAGGTCTGACCCCAGATGCCCCGGCCAAGTGGGTGTGGTGTCATACAGGTCAGGTCTGACCCCAGGTGCCCCGGCCAGGTGGGTGTGGTGTCACACAGGTCAGGTCTGACCCCAGGTGCCCCGGCCAGGTGGGTGTGGGGTCACACAGGTGAGAAGTGAGCCACTGGAACACACCTGTGTACCGTCTCTGGCTCACCAACATTCATGATTCGCTGTTTCCTCCTGTTTATCCTGTTGTCTCTGTGGCAGTGTTTTGTTTGTATATATGTTTCTTTGTCGCCAGATTAATACATTCATGTGTGTGTGTGTGTGTGTGTGTGTGTGTGTGTGTGTGTGTGTGTGTGTGTGTGTGTGTGTGTGTGTGTGTGTGTGTGCGTGTGTGTGTGTGTGTGTGTGTGTGTGTGTGTGTGTGTGTGTGTGTGTGTGTGTGTGTGTGTGTGTGTGTGTGTGTGTGTGTGTGTGTGTGTGTGTCTGTGTGTGTGTGTGTGTGTGTGTGTGTGTGTGTGTGTGTGTGTGTGTGTGTGTGGTGTGTGTGTGTGTGTGTGTGTGTGCGTGTGCGTGTGCGTGCGCATGAGCATATCTGATTTTGCATGTAAATTGTATGTGTTGAGAGGAGTGTATGTTTGCATCTTATACACACATCTATACTGGCTATATTCGTCAGCTCTATACACCACACTTGTGCTGAGTATTGATGTTATATATGTATATATGTTTCAATGTACATATGCTTCTATGTATATATGTACGTATGTATATACTGACTTATTGTGAGTAATGTTCACCTCTGTTGATTAAAGCAAATGTCGACAAGGAACCCAAGGTAGGCTGAGCATGAACGAACTGCTGAGATACTGAACGAAAGTCACAGAGATGATCAGGACTTGAGAAAAGATTGTGTATATGTTCAAGCGAATTCACATCTGTTTTGCATTTTTTTTATTTTCTTTTAAATTGGTTCTACATATTTTTGAAGATGTGTAGAAATAATTTTTTGAATACATTTAAGACTATGGAGTCCCGATTTTATAATATATACGATCTGGTCTGTGGGGAGCGCCAAGAATTTTGGAATGACCGTCTTTTTGAAGATGTTTTGAGGCGGCCATTTTCTTGAGGACATTTTTGACCCCACGATCGTCGATTGTTTTGCTGCTAAATATGGCCATTAAACTCATTCCTCTCACCGTGTATTGTTTGCCTCACTGTATGGTGATAGAGACCTGCTCATACAGGAATATTTGTCTACACAATGGGGGCGATGGATGGGGCAGTTTGCATGTTGTTGTTGTTGTTGTTGTTGTTGTTGCAGTGGTTGAGGTAAAGTGTTGCATGGCTGTGTATAGTGAAGGTGCTGTGTTGCACCCCTGGTTATTGCTGTGGGCGCGCTGCTTCACTGCCGCCAACCATTTGTCACTGCCTCCCACGCACGCGTACTCGCGCGCGCATACACACACACACACACACACACACACACACACACACACACACACACACACACACACACACACACACACACACACACACGCAATGACAAAGAGGTGTGTGAAGAACTCAACAAAAGGTTCCAGGAGGTCTTTACAATAGAACAGGGAGATGTCACGGCGCTAGGAGAAGTGGCAGCAAACCAGGTGACCTTGGTTAGGTTCGAAATTACAAGAGATGAGGTCAAGAAGCACCTATTGGAGCTGGATGTGAGAAAAGCTGTTGGGCCGGATGGAATCTCACCATGGGTATTGAAAAAGTGTGCAGGAGCACTTTGCTTGCCACTCTCCATAGTGTATAGTAGGTCACTGGAAATGGAAGACCTACCAGAAATATGGAAGACTGCTAATGTAGTACCAATATACAAAAAGGGTGACAGACAAGAGGCACTGAACTACAGGCCACTGTCCTTAACTTGTATACCATGCAAGGTGATGGAGAAGATTGTGAGAAAAAACCTAGTAACACATCTGGAGAGAAGAGACTTCGTGACAACCCATTAACATGGGTTCAGGGAGGGTAAATCTTGTCTTACAGGCTTGATAGAATTCTACGATCAGGTGACAAAGATTTAGCAAGAAAGAGAAGGGTGGGCGGACTGCATTTTTTTGGACTGTCGGAAAGCCTTTGACACAGTACCCCATAAAAAGTTGATGCATAAGCTGGAGAAACAGGCAGGAGTAACTGGTAGGGCGCTCCAGTGGATAAGGGAGTACCTAAGCAATAGGAAGCAGAGAGTTACAGTGAGGGGTGAGACCTCAGACTGGCGTGAAGTCACCAGTGGAGTCCCACAGGGCTCTGTACTTAGACCTATCCTGTTTCTGATATACGTAAATGATCTCCCAGAGGGTATAGACTCATTCCTCTCAATGTTTGCTGACGACGCCAAAATTATGAGAAGGATTAAGACAGAGGAGGACAGGCTTCAAGAGGCTTCAAGAAGACCTGGACAAGCTGCAGGAATGGTCGAACAAATGGCTGTTAGAATTTAACCCAAGCGAATGTAATGTAATGAAGATAGGGGTAGGAAGCAGGAGACCAGATACAAGGTACCATTTGGGAGATGAAATACTTCAAGAGTCAGAGAGAGAGAAAGACCTGGGGGTTGATATCACGCCAGACCTGTCCCCTGAAGCTCATATCTAGAGGATAACATCAGCAGTATATACCAGTTTGGCTACCATAAGAACGGCCTTTAGAAACTTGTGTAAGGAATCTTTCAGAACATTATATACCACATATGTCAGACCAATCCTGGAGTATGCGGCTCCAGCATGGAGTCCATATCTATTCAAGCATAAGACTAAACTGGAAAAGGTTCAAAGGTTTGCCACCAGACTAGTACCCGAGCTGAGAGGTATGAGCTACGAGGAGAGACTATGGGAATTAAACCTCACTTCGTTGGAAGACAGAAGAGTTAGGGGGGACATGATCATCACATTCAAGATTCTCAAGGGAATCGACAGGGTTGATAAAGACAGGCTGTTTAACACAAGGGGTACACGCACTAGGAGACACAGGTGGAAACTGAGTGCCCAAATGAGCCACAGAGATATTAGAAAGAACTTTTTTAGTGTCAGAGTGGTTGACAATTGGAATGCATTAGGAAGTGATGTGGTGGAGGCCGACTCCATACACAGTTTCAAGTGTAGATATGATAGAGCCCAATAGGCTCAGGAACCTGTACACCTGTTGATTGACGGTTGAGAGGCGGGACCAAAGAGCCAGAGCTCAACCCTCGCAAGCACAACTAGGTGAGTACAACTAGGTGAGCACACACACACACACACACACACACACAGGGGGATTGATAGGGTAGATAAAGACAGTCTATTTAACACAAGGGGAACACGCACAAGGGGACACAGGTGGAAACTGAGTGCCCAAATGAGCCACAGAGATATTAGAAAGAACTTTTTTAGTGTCAGAGTGGTTGACAAATGGAATGCATTAGGAAGTGATGTGGTGGAGGCTGACTCCATACACAGTTTCAAGTGTAGATATGACAGAGCCCGATAGGCTCATGAATCTGTACACCTGTTGATTGACGGTTGAGAGGCGGGACCAAAGAGCCAGAGCTCAACCCCCGCAAACACAACTAGGTGAGTACTAGGTGAGTACACACACACACACACACACACACCAGCACCACCGCCACCCTCCACCCAATAGACGTCCTATCTGCCAAAACCCCTACCAACCCCCCACTAGATGCCCACCTGGGGCACCCTCCCCCACTCCCTCCCTCCCCAGGACCTCTCTTCTCCCTACCCCCCCCCCAAGCCCTCCCTCCTCTTCTATCCCCCTTCTACCCCATCTCCCCAAGCCCTCCCCCCGTACCCCCCCAAGCCTTCACTTCTCCCACACTCCCCCAAACCTCCCCCTCTCACCCAACCGAAGCCTCCTCCTCTCACCCCCCAAGCCCTCTCTTCTCCCCCCCCCCACCCCCAAGCCCTCTCTTCTCCCCCCCCCACCCCCAAGCCCTCCCTCCTACACCACCCTCCTCGTACCAGATCCTCCCAGTCCCCCCCCCCACACACACCCCAGATCCCCCAGGTCCCCCTTCCTAGGCCCTCCCATCCCTGACCCTCCCTGTTCCCCTGCTTCAGGGGAATCAACAGAAACTTATGAAGGACAGAAGAGAGTCAGTTTCAGGGTGATGTACTCGAACATAGATGGGATTACAAGCAAGGCAAGTGAACTAAGGGAAAGAGCACAGGAAGTGAACCCAGATGTAATTGGACTCACAAAAAACTAAACTCTCAGGAATCATAACGAATGCGGTGTTTCCCCAGGACAACACTGTAATAAGGAAAGAAAGGGAAGGAAGCCGAGGAGGCGGAGTGGCCCTGCTAATGAGAAAGAAATGGAGTTTCAAGGAGATGGTTATCCCGGGCTGCGAGGCATGCAGAGACTACATAACAGGCACCATGACAATGGGAGGACCAAGAATAGTAGTAGCAGTAATATACAACCCTCCACCAAATGACAAAAGAACCAGGCAAGAATATGACACCAACAACATGGCAGTTAACACTATAATTGAGAGGGCAGCCTCTGCTGCCTGTAGAAATAGATCCCACCCGCTCATCATGGTGGACTTCAATCATGGAAGGATAGACTGGGAGAACAAGGAACTGCATGGAGGTGAGGATACATGGAGAACTAAATTATTGGAGGTGGCGACAAGAAACTTCTTAAGCCAGTATGTTAGGGAACCCACAAGAATGAGAGGAAACGATGAACCAGCGAGACTTGACCTAGTCTTCACTCTGAATGACTCTGACATAAGGGAAATCGGTTTCGAGACCCCCAGAAGGAATGAGAGACCACAGTGTATTGATATTTGAGTATCTGGTAGAAGAAGGGTTAAAGAACTCGAGGAGGGAACTGAAAACAAAAGGCTGGCATTCCGAAAGAGAAACTATGAGAAGATAAGGAAATTCCTAACAGATATAACATGGGAAGCAGAGCTCAGAGGGAAAGACGGACCAATACATGATGTACTACATCACGCAGAAGTGTAAGGACGCAGCAAACAAGTTTATCCCAGTCCAAAAGGAAAACAACGAAATGCCGATGAGAAACTCATGGTTTAATCAGAGATGTAGGCTAGCTAAGCAGCAAAGTAAAAGGGCGTTGAGAAACTATAGGAATAACAGGACACTGGAGAGCAGAGAAAGATACCAGAATGCCAGGAATGAATGTCAGGATGAGAAGAGAGGCAGAAAGACAATACGAAAATGACATCGCAAGCAAGGCAAAGACTCAGCCTAAATTGTTGCATAGCCACATTAGGAGAAAAACAACAGTAAAGACACAGGTAATGAAATTGAGGATAGGGGCAGACAGATTCACTACAAACGACAAGGAAGTGTGTGAGGATCTGAATAAGAAATTCCAGGAGGTCTTCACATTAGAGCAAGGGGACGTTCCAGAGATAAGAGAGAGAATAGCTAACCAAGAATCACTAGAAGAGTTTGAGATTACCAGTGGGGATGTAAGGAAGCTTTTGCTAGAGATGGATATGACAAAGACTATAGGCCCAATGGAATCTCCCCATGGATACTAAAGGAAGGAGCAGAAGCACTGTGACTGCCACTCTCCATAGTGTATAACAAATCACTGGTAACAGGGAAACTGTAAAAAATTTGCAAGACGGCTTATGTAGTCCAGATATACAAGAAAGGGGATAGACAGGAGGCACTACAGGCCAGTGTCCCTAACCTGCATACCATGCAAGCTGATGGAGAAGATTGTGCGAAAAAAACTAGTGGAGCATCTAGAGCGAAGGAACTTTGTAACACAGCATCAACATGGGTTCAGGGATGGCAGGTCCTGCCTCACAGGGTTACTTGAATTCTACGACCAGGCAACAAAATCAGGCAAGAAAGAGAAGGGTGGGCAGACTGCATATTTTTGGATTGTCAGAAAGTCTTTGACACAGTACCACACAAGAGGCTAGTGAAAAAACTGGAGATGCAGGCTGGAGTGAAAGGGAAGGTACTCCATTGGATAAAGGAGTACCTAAGCAACAGAAGACAGCGAGTCACTGTGAGGCGTGAGGTCTCAGACTGGCGAGACGTCACCATTGGAGTCCCGCAGGGGTCAGTCCTTGGATCTATACTTATTCCGATATATGTAAATGATCTCCCAGAGGGTATAGACTCGTTTCTCTCAATGTTTGCTGATTATGCAAAAATTATGAGGAGGATTAAAACAGAGGAAGATAGTAGGCGGCTACAAGATGACCTAGACAGACTGAATAAATGGTCCAACAAATGGCTACTAAAGTTCAACCCGAGTAAATGCAAGGTAATGAAACTAGGCGGTGGAAACAGAAGGCCAGACACAGGATACCAAATGGGAGATGAAGTACTTAATGAAACAGACAGAGAGAAAGATCTAGGAGTTGATATCACACCAAACCTGTCTCCTGAAGCCCACATAAAGAGAATTACAGCTGCGGCATATGCGAGGCTGGCTAACATCAGAACAGCCTTCAGGAACCTGTGTAAGGAATCATTCAGAACCTTGTATACCACATATGTAAGACCAATCCTGGAGTATGCGGCCCCAGCATGGAGCCCGTACCTTATCAAGCATAAGACGAAGCTGGAAAAAGTTCAGAGGTAGGCCACTAGACTAGTCCCAGAACTAAATGGCATGAGTTACGAGGAAAGGCTGCGTGAGGTGCCCCTCACGACACTGGAAGACAGAAGAGTAAGGGGAAACATGATCACTACCTACAAAATTCTCAGAGGAATTGACAGAGAACGTAAGGATAAACGTTTTAACACGGGTGGTACGCGAACAAGGGGACACAGGTGGAGACTGAGTACTCAAATGAGCCACAGGGACGTTAGAGAGAACTTTTTTAGTGTCAGAGTAGTTAACAGGTGGAATGCATTAGGCAGTGATGTGGTGGAGGCTGACTCCATACACAGTTTCAAATGTAGATATGATAAAGCCCAATAGGCTCAAGAATCTGTACATCAGTTGATTGACGGTTGAGAGGTGGGACCAAAGAGCCAGAGCTCAACCCCCACAAACACAACTAGGTGAGTACAACTAGGTGAGTACACACACACACACACACACACACACACACACACACACACACACACACACACACACACACACACACACACACACACACACACACACACACACACACACACACACACACACACACACCCGTCGAGGCGGGTGATTTTGGTCCCGTCGAGGCGGGACCAAAGAGCCAGAGCTCAACCCCCGCAAGCACAATTAGGTGAGTACACACACACACACATCACGGGGGGGGGGCCTCACGGCTGAGGGGACAGCGCTTGGGAGTCATAGTCCTAATGGGCTCAGGTTCGATTCCCGGTGGAGGCGGAAACAAACGGACAGAGTTTTTTCCGCCCTTATTCCCTTGTTCACCTAGCAGTAACTAGGTACCTGGGAGTTAGACAGCTGCTACGGACTGCTTCCTGGGGATGTGGGTGTGTTGGTGTACGTGTAATAAAATACAAATACTAAATGGCTACAGATCGACAGTACACAAGGAAGAGGAACTACCTCCCTGTAACCACTCTATAAAAAGACCTGGTAGTGGACATAACACTAAACCTGTCTCCAGAGGCACATATAAACAGGACGACGTCAGCTGCATACTCTACTCTAGCAAAAGTAAGAACATTCAGGAACCTAATTAAGGAAGCATTTAGTACTGTACATCACCTACGTGAGACCAGTCTTAGAGTATGCCGCTCCATCATGGAGACCTCACCTAAAGAAACATGTTAGGAAACTAGAAAAAGTTCAGAAGTTTGCAGAGTCCCGTCCCAGAATTGCGAGAGAGTTATGAAGAGAGACTGAAGGAACTCAACCTGACAACACTAGAAAAGAGGAGAGAGAAGGGAGTCGTGATAGAGACAAAATGTTCAGGGAAATTGACAGTGGGGAAATAAAGGACATTTTTTCACAATGAATATCAGTAAAATAAGGGAGCATGGGTGGAATAGACAAGAGACTTAGATGAGAAAAAAGACAGTACGAAAATGACATAGAATATAATGCAATGATTCAACCCAAATTACTACATAGCCACATCAGAAGGAAAACAACAGTGAAAGGAATAGGTACTGAAACTGAAGAAAGGAACAGAAGGAGTTCGCTACAGATGACAAGGAAGTGTGCAAAGACCTCAATATGAAATTCCAGGAAGTCTTCACATTAGGGCATTTTGTTTCATAGATTAGATTCAAAAATTCAAAATTCAAATTCTAATGTTTATTCAGGTAAAGTACATACATACAAGGGGTGATACAAAAATTTATAGATTTATAGATAGAGTTAGTACATACAATGCCTAAAGCCACTATTACGCAAAGCGTTTCGGGCAGGAAAAACACTAGACTTAAACTTAATACTAATTGAGATTAAAGTATAAATTGTGTTGAGAAAATATAAAAGTAAAAAAGGGGGAACATGGCAGAAAAACAGAAAAAATACAATTTGGTCGACAAACAGCATTGTTTAAAAATAACAGACATGGGTTGACATTATAGGGGTAAGGTAGGTTACAGGAAGGTAATTAGGTAATGCTTAGTTTTTATCTTAAACTGGTTGAGAGAGGTACAGTTTTTAACATGGTTGGGAAAGTCATTCCACATTCTGGGTCCCTTGATTTCTTACTCTTGGAATATCAAAAAGGTATTTGCTTCTGGTGTGGTGCTCATGGGTTCTGTTACAACCTTCAACGAAGCGTTTAAGGTCAGGATTGGCATTACAGTTCAGCGTTTTATATATGTATATATAATACACATGAGAGGATGTGCAGTAACTTAATATCTAACATATTCAGAGATTTGAGTAGGGGTACCGAGTGATGTCTGGGGCCAGAGTTAGATATTGTCCTAATAGCAGCTTTGTGTTGAGTAATTAGAGGACGTAAATGATTTTGGGTAGTAGAACCCCAAGCACAAATACCATAGTTGAGATATTGATAGATGAGGGAGTAATAGAGCGCCACCAGGGCAGGGCGTGGTACATAATATCTGATCTTAGAAAGAATGCCAACAGTTTTTGAAACTTTTTTTGATATATTTAGATGTGTTCCTGGAAATTCAGCTTGTGGTCAATGAGAACGCCAAGGAATTTGCCATCTATTTTGTTACAAATTTGGGTATTGTTTATCCTGAGATTTATTTGATTTGAGGAATTATTGCCAAACAGAATATAGAAAGTTTTGTCAATGTTAAGGGCGAGTTTGTTGGCAGTTAGCCAAAGATGGACTTTATTTAGCTCAGTATTTACTGTGGCATTTATAGCAAGGGGGTCAGGACTGGAGTAAATAAAGGTTGTGTCGTCAGCAAATAGAATTGGTTTGAGGTGTTGGGAGCCATTTGGAAGGTCATTAATGTAGATGAGAAAGATGAGAGGGCCAAGTATGCTGCCCTGAGGAACATCAATGTTGATGGGTAGGGTGGGAGAAATTAAATTATTCACAGAAACATACTGGAGCCTGTCAGTAAGGTAAGACTGAAGGTATTGCAGGGAGTGTCCTCTGACTCCATAATGATATAATTTAAGAAGAAGGTTTTGGTGGTTGACAGTGTCAAAAGCCTTACGCAGGTCCACAAATAACCCAACAGGGAACTCCTTTTTATCAAGAGCTGAATGTATCAAGTTAATCATACTAATAAGTGCATCGTTAGTGCTTTTTTTGGGTCTGAAGCCATATTGACAAGAGCTAAGTATATTGTGTTTGGCTAGATAAGAGTAAAGCTGCTTGTAGATTAGTTTTTCAAATATTTTTGACAAGTTAGGCAGGATTGATATGGGTCTGTAGTTGTTAACATCTGTGAGATCACCACATTTGTGGACAGGGGTTACTCTCGCTTTTTTTAGAATATCTGGAAAGGTTTGGAGTTCAAGTGACTTGTTGAAGAGCAATGCAATAGCAGGAGCTAAAGATCTGGAGGCTTTTTTGTAAATTAAAGTTGGTATCTCCTCAAGGGCACTAGACTTGTTTTTAAGGGAAAGGATTATCTCATTAACATCAGTGGAATTTGCAAGCGTTAGGTACAGAGACTGTGGATAGTTACCTCTAAGATAGTCCTGAACATCAGTACTGGAAGAAGGAATGTCATTTGCAAGGGATGACCCAATGGAAGAGAAGAACCTATTGAACTCAATAGCAGTATCAGAGGCAATAAGCTGACCATTGTTATTGGACAGGAGTATTGGTTTGTAAGAGAGGGTATATCTAACCAGGCACCACTGGAGCAGTTTGAGATTACCAATGAGGAGGCGAGGAAGCATTTTCTTGAGCTGGATGTTACAAAGGCCATAGACCCAGATGGAATCTCACCGGACACAGTTGGAAACTTAGTACCCAAATGAGCCACAGAGACATTAGAAAGAATTTTTCAGTGTCAAAGTAGTTAGTAAATGGAACGCATTAGGAAGTGATGTAGTGGAGGCTGACTCCATACACAGTTTCAAATGTAGATATGATAGAGCCCAGTAGGCTCAGGAATCTGTACACCTGTTGATTGACGGTTGAGAGACGGGACCAAAGAGACAAAGCTCAACCCCCCGCAAGCACAAATAGGTGAATACAAATAGATGAGTACAGTGTGTGACACAGGGGGCCTCGCGGCTGAGTGGACAGCGCTCGGGGTCGTAGTCCTAAGGGCCCGGGTTCGATTCGCGGACGAGGCAGAAACAAATGAGCAGAGTTCCTTCACCGATGATGCTCCTATTCACCTAGCAACAAATAGGTACCTGGGGTTAGACAGCTGCTACGGACTGCTTCCTGGGGATGTGTGTGTGTGTGTTAGAGAGAAATATATGTAGTAGTGATAATAGAGGAAAAATAAATTGGTTAGAAAGGCATGATCCAAGAGCTAATAGCTCGATTCTGCAGGCACAAATAATAAATAGTGAATACATACAGAGTGTGTGTGATGGTAATACCACAAGGAGCCAGTGACCATTTTTAGTTTAGTTCATTTATTATGCACCCCATACCCATCGTGTGGGCGGTAGTGGAAAGGGTTACAGAGGCACATAATGGGGTGTCGTAGTCTCTGACTACATGATGGAGCTTAACATTGTGACCAAAAGGGACAAGAGGTCTGGGAAAGGAGAGTTAATTACAGGAAAGGATTGTAGATATAAGAGAATATTAGTTCTAATGTATAGACTCTTATGTTGTGGAAATATGGATCTGGGATGGCATGAACATGTCCGCCATACGTGATCGGCCACAATAGGCATGTGTCTTGCTTCTAGTAGCTTCTGTGTACATTAATGGTTAATACAGATCTGAATGTGGCATGCCTTAGGATCTAATGATAGAAATTGCACTCATTTTACCAGTTTACAGGTTTAAGCTTGAATCCTCACACACACACACACACACACACACACACACACACACACACACACACACACACACACACACACACAGAAAGAGTGCTGGGAAGACGGGACACCACGAGCGTAGCTCTCATCCTGTAACTACACTTAGGTAATTACACACACACACACACACACACACACACACACACACACACACACACACACACACACACACACACACACACACAACAACCTGTCCTTTTAAAAATAACCTCGCTTTTGGCTGTTTGCCCGTATGGCCGAATTTGGACGTAATTTGAAAATGAAAAAAAAAAGTGAAAATAAATTTGGGATTTTTTTTCAACAACAGTAAGTTAAGGGTCCTCTGAAAGGTTAGGTGGGCAGGAAATTCTTATAAAGTTTCAAAACGTTATGAAAAACGTTAATTTAAAGTGTCCTCTCATAACCTCTGCGCGTACGCCGGACGACTCAAACAGAAAACGGAACAGAACGTCACTTTTGTGAGTCGATTTCATTTCAAATTACGTCCAAATTTGGCCATAGTGCGCATACCAGCCAAAAGTGACGTTATATATAAGAGGACGGGTTGCACACACACACACACACACACACACACACACACACACACACACACACACACACACACACACACACACACACACACACACACACACAAACACGTAGTGTGGTTGAATATAGTTCAATAGCGGTACATATAGATTTTCTTGTGCAAGACCTAATTAGTTTTTCATGTTGTAACAGTAATTATTATTCAAATTAACAGTGCCCCCAAAGAATATACTATGTAGATATGTATATAATGAAGATATGCAGATATAAATTATTATAATATGTATAAATATATAATATGTAGGTCATAGACAATTTCCTTAAGAAAAAATATGTATATGCAGTACGTGTCTAATATGACATGCCTAGCATGCCTTCATATAAAATTAAATTAACAGAGATATCCTGAAAATCTAACCATCAATTCAGGTAAATCAAGGTAAATTCGGGTAAATGAATATCAATGTAGCGGAGTTGACAGCGAGGATCCGTATTGTTTACCTCAGCCAGGGTCAGGACCGACGGCCGAGCGACCAGACCTGCTCCGGGGCTCCTTCAGCTCGCCTCACAGGGCCATCCCTCACGATGCTCTCCTCTCCAGCGCCTCGCACGGGGGCTCCAAGGACGAAGAGGGCAAGGCTAAGTATAATGTAAGCAGTGTCAGGCACACGCACTCGGCAGGTTGGCTATTGTACCTGTCTCACAGTTATCAGGTAATGAGCCCGCTAGTACAGGCGGGTTCCTTCTTAACTCACAATCCAGAATTCCGGATTCGAATCCCTTGGAGGGACAGAAGTGGTTGGGAGCATTTCCTATCGCCTAATGCTCCTGTTAACCTAGCAGCAAGTAGTCAGTTTCTTGTGGGGTTTCATCTTAGGGGGGTTCTGTAATTGACCTCGGGGGTTGGACCTTGATATAAGCTTAACATGTATTAACACACACACTGGCTGCCTGTCCCCCAACACAGTGAATTATTACTTGTACCTGGTTGGTAATTATCAACTATGAGTCTTTATACCTGGTTAATTATTGTCAGGTAATGACCCTAATACATGTTTGGTGATTATCAGGTAATTAATATTACACCTGGTTGATAATTTTCAGGTAATATCACACCTAGATGGTAATTATCAGATAACTAATAACACATCTGTTTGGTAATTTTCAGGTAATTAATCTCACCTCTTTGGTACTATCATGTAATGAGCCTCATACCTGGTTGGTAATTATCAGATAATTGTCAAGTAATGGACCTCATACCTGCTGTGTAATTATCGGATAATTATCATGCAATGAACCTCATACCTGGTTAGTAATTATCAGGTAATGAATCTTTTACCTGGTTGATAATTGTTAGGTAATTAACCCTATAATTGGGTAATATAAAAAGGTCAGAGGTTAACTGCTTCTTCTCTGTTATCAGGTAACTAAACTAGCATTTATATACCTAATCTGTATTTGTTAGGATTTAGGTTATGAAACTTGTCCCTTGTATTGGTAACCTTTAGCATGGGTTCATCACTGCCATCACAACAACAAATGGAAGTATTTGGTAGGTCTGTATGCAAACAATTTCTGTCTTTTGTTTTACTGAATACTGTAAAAGGTGTCAGTAGCCTGACATCAAACTGACAGTATTTGCAGGAGCAATTTAGTTTCATGATACTAGTGACCTTAGACCCTTGACCAGAACACTGTGTACTATGGCCTACACAGCTATAATTGTCTAAATTCTCATTCCATTATATACATTTTGTGTTTAATAAATGTGTAAAGTTTTAAAGAGGCCCAAGTAAAAGGAGACAAGTAATTCCTCGGCCTCTTTAACAACATGCCTAGAACACCTTTCCATATGGCAATTTTCTTGTTTGTAGCAGTTAGTCAACAAATAAAAACAAACCCTAATGTTGCCCAAGACCACATAAACCCTGTACTAAATTTTCAGTACACCTTTTGGAGTCCCAATTGACATTTTCTACATCACTTGGCGTGTTTCCTGAAGCAAAGGTTTGTCCCTCCCCCATGTTTACTTCCGAGCACCACAAGAGCGTGAAAGAGGTTGCACGAAACTTGGATGTTTCAGACCCAAGCAAAATCATATATAGTCACATAGTGTTGCATCCTCGATAACCTGTTATATGTTGAGAACCTTCCTGGACTCACTGTATGAATGACCCTCGACCTGACCCCGCAGGGAGACTTCGTCCACCTCAGGTACTTCTACGTCCCGACTGGCAACTTCGAGGTCAAGAACAGGACAATGACCCTCCTGAAGCAGGTCAGTGGACATCCAGACTGGGTCTTGGCGCCATCGCTTTCGTTTTCCATCACTAGACTGACCCCTTAATTCCTGACCTACGTTCTTGTTTTAAACATTTTGGTGATAGCTCATAACCCCATTTAACTTCGCCCTTACCTCTTTTCTTCATCCAAAACCTTTCTTCTTGGCAGTTTTGCCCTGTTATATTTATTTGTGAACAATTGTTTTGAATCTTGACCCACTGCATTAATCTCCAACCAGTTGTATTAAGCCCTGCCATAGTGTCTTGATCTGTAACCCCTTTTCTTATCCCCTGACCCCATTGTCTTCATCCATCACCAATGGTCTTGACCTCTGACACTGGGCAATTACATTGGTGCATATATTGACCCTATACTACTGATTTGTCCTGCCTCAGCATTTGTCTTGATACCTGAGTTTTGTTTAATAATTGTTATTGTTAAAGCATAGCTTGATTAGTATCAGTGTCATTGTAATTATCATTATTGTTTGCATTCTAATTAGTATTAGAATTATTGTCAGGGTTTAAGTATAAAAATTCACTTTCTTTTAGAAGTTGTAGACTGGGTTTGAGAATCACTGTGAAAAAGTATTTGATTTTTCTGTTTGTTAGTATGAGTGATGTGACAATAGATCTGTACCTTCAATAAAGCAGAAGTCAATTACGCGCTGAGCATATTAGAGCAGAAGTCAGTAACCTGCTGAGCATATAAGAGCAGAAGTCAGTAACCTGCTGAGCATATAAGAGCAGAAGTCAATAACCTGCTGAGCATATAAGAGCAGAAGTCAATACCTGCTGAGCATATAAGAGCAGAAGTCAGTAACCTGCTGAGCATATAAGAGCAGAAGTCAGTAACCTGCTGAGCATATAAGAGCAGAAGTCAATAACCTGCTGAGCATATAAGAGCAGAAGTCAGTAACCTGCTGAGCATATAAGAGCAGAAGTCAATACCTGCTGAGCATATAAGAGCAGAAGTCAATACCTGCTGAGCATATAAGAGCAGAAGGCAGTAACCTGCTGAGCGTATAAGAGCAGAAGTCAATACCTGCTGAGCATATAAGAGCAGAAGTCAATACCTACTGAGCGTATAAGAGCAGAAGTCAATACCTGCTGAGCATATAAGAGCAGAAGTCAGTAACCTGCTGAGCGTATAAGAGCAGAAGTCAGTAACCTGCTGAGCATATAAGAGCAGAAGTCAATACCTGCTGAGCGTATAAGAGCAGAAGTCAATACCTACTGAGCGTATAAGAGCAGAAGTCAATACCTGCTGAGCATATAAGAGCAGAAGTCAGTAACCTGCTGAGCATATAAGAGCAGAAGTCAATACCTGCTGAGCGTATAAGAGCGGAAGTCAATACCTACTGAGCATATAAGAGCAGAAGTCAGTAACCTGCTGAGCATATAAGAGCAAATTCAAAAATCCCCCCTAGGTATGTACAAGAAGAAGTCAAAGTATTCATAGCTTATATGTACAAGGGAAAGTTGATAACTCCTGAGCTCACATTTATGTCAGAAGCTAAAGACCCGTCAGCCTAAATATACAAGGGAAACTTAGTGTCCCCTTAGACCATGCATATACGAGGAAAAGTGAATGACCTCTTAACCACTGCACTGCGCACCTGGTTTCGACAAAAACTTCTTAGTGCCATTATCAAGAGTATATTTTTGCTGTTTTCATAAATGTTCAGGTAAAGTTAATGTCAAAATGTTTCCAAACTCAACTACAGTGGGGCCTCGATTTACGATGGTAATCCGTTCCCAGAAACATATCGTAAGTTCCAACGATTTTTCCCATAAGAAATAAAGGGAAATGAATTAATCCGTTCCTAACTTCCCAAAAAATGAACTTTAACGTAAATTTTATACCTAATTCACCCAAATCCTCACTACAAAAGTATGTACAAGTTATTAGTTACCTTTACTGATGATTCCTGTTGGCGTATGGAAGATGGTGAGGAGGGGGGGAGGAGGAGAGGTGTTACTGTTTGGAAGGAAGTCTCCTTCCATTATAACATTAGGCAGTGATGATTTCTCTGGGGTAAACTCTCTCCTATGTTTTCCCTGCATACCAATAGGACCTGGTCGTGGTTCACTGCTAGTTTGTTTTGTCTCACTAAAAATTTGTCTAGCGACACTTGTTTTTCCCTTCGTTTTAACAATTGTCTGTAGTGATGCATCACAGTGTCATTGAAAAGATTAAGGCAACGGCCTACTGCAGCTTAATTTGGGCGAGTCGTTTCAGCAAAAGTTTAGTTCTTCCCATGCTGCACACATTTTCTTAATTTTTTAGGAAGGGATATTCTGTACTGCCTCTATGGTCATCCTCACATGTGTTTTCATATGTTGAACCTTTCCACTGACTTTCTTGGGACCCATGGCGTGATATATAATAATCTGGGACCCATGGCGTGATATATAATAATCTGGGACCCATGGCGTGATATATAATAATCTGGGACCCATGGCGTGATATATAATAATCTGGGACCCATGGCGTGATATATAATAATCTGGGACCCATGGCGTGATATATAATAATCTGGGACCCATGGCGTGATATATAATAATCAGTTTAAAGTTCAAAAAGCAAAAAATCACCCAAAAAAAATAGAATTTCTTATAAGCGTGATCGTCACTAAGCGGGCGGCTCTAGTAAACTGAGGCAGGTCGGCCCGCACAACCGGGAACCATGCGCTCGGTCGACCCAAACATGTATCAACAAATATCGTTTGTCGATGACACTATCCTAAGTCGAGTTGCATTTTCCGATTAAATATATATCGTAACTCGAAATTATTGTAAGTCGAGGTGCCACTGTATTTCGATTTCAAACCACAAAGAGTAATGAAAACATTAAAAAATATTAAAATATAGCCAAATTAAAAAAATAGCTCAACTCTCAGAGCTCCTAATTGTGCTTTGCGCAGCACAGTGGTTAATACAAAGGATGAAGTTGTACATAATGTGAAGTCAATGACCATTTAGTCCCTACATATAGACGTGAGGAGTTATATACAAAGGTAAGTATAAACAAGGGTAAGCCAAATGAAAGCAAAACACAAGTGAGGGAATATAGTTTTCAGTTAAAACCCCTTCCTATGTGTTAGTGCTCGAGTCCTCTGTGAAGTGGCAGCTTAGAGGAATAAATTGCAAATTGGGTAGATATACAGAGGTTTTGTTGAAAGAATCCCATGAAGATATCAGGTGAACTGTCAACGAACTAAATATGTGATGAATATTTACTCTGCCCAATTTCCACTTTGAAGATTGCAATGAAACAGACTCGTATATTAGTGTATAAAATATGTTTTAAAATGGCTTGGAATTTCCAGATGCGTGACCTGAGGCATGAAAACATTAATGGTTTCTTGGGAATGCTGTGTGATTCTGTGCGACCTGGCCTGGTGTTCGATTACTGTCACCGAAGATCATTAGAGGACATAATCAAACAGGAAGATATCAAGTTGGATTGGTCCTTTCGGCTATCACTGCTCACTGACCTTGTTAGGGTAGGTT
>NC_091192.1:14930441-14949365 GCF_040958095.1 Procambarus clarkii
TTTATTTGCATTTATTAAACACTTTGAGCTCTGAAGTCCTATGAGGTTGTCTACAATAATAATATGGTGGGTTGAGAATGCCATAATAGCTTGTAAATTGTTTAATAAATTCAAACTAGGCTGCCATGATCGAGGAAAGATGTTCAGCTTCTGAAAGTGAACACTTTAGTGCTTGATGAATCCTGGCCCTGATTCCTGTGTTATAGGCACTTTATCATGGTAATGTATCAACTTGGTTTTGTTGTTGCAGACGCCTTAACATCGTAGACACAATGTTCCAAATGCTGGAGAAGTATTCCAGTAACCTGGAAGAGCTCATCAGAGACAGAACAGAACAACTAGATTTGGAGAAGAAGAAAACTGAACAACTGCTTAATAGAATGTTACCGAGGTGAGCTAGAGAAAGGTGGTGGGTGGGCGGGTGGGTGGGTTTGGAGGGAAAATTGGACTACTGCCTCATAATCTCCCCATTTCCTTTTGATCACATAACATGAATGGCAGTGGAGTACCTGTACTTGGTTTAGCCCCCCCCCCCCATTATGTATACGCAATAAAGGGGTTATAATTTGACTATAGGAAGAAGAAAAACAATTACATTCTCATTCTACCTGAATTTACTTGAGGGCCACCATCTCTCTAGTGACCTGGACGGGGACAGGAAGCTGGCGGCTTGTAAAAGGTCCCTCTACTTTTCCTGATGATTTTATCCTGCTAGATTTTGAACTTCAGCAAATCTTGACATTTACGACTTCAGTGGGTAAGCGGTTCCATGGGGCTGGCAGCCCTGTGGGTGAAAAAGCATCTCCTGTTTTCTGTCTTACATTGTGGCTTGTTGAGCTTGAATCCATTGCTTCTTGCATGTGTTACTTTTGATCTTTTAACCTTTAAAAGGTGCAATACATACATGTATTTAGGGAGAAACTGTCATGAAATGGTGCAGAACATATAAATATATGTATTAGATTCTCATGCACGGTTTTAAATGCCCCTGCAGTGGACTGGGGTAGCTATAGTCCAGCCACAGCCGGTAGTAAACAGACGCCATCTTGGAAAAAAATCGTGGGTAACATTCCCGGGTGCGAGAGCCTCAGTACTGAGTGAGCAACCAAGGCTGGTGCATGCAGCATTAGCTAACAGCATTGCCGTTTAGCTTATGAACACAGCATCACATAAAAATGTCCAAATATGTATGTACCTGCTATTATTTAGCAATGATAGTATTACAGAAGACCCCTGACTGTGATAAAAATGACCAGTATTTTGATAATAGTAGGATTGTGGTGATAATTAGCACTGTGCGTAGTATTGTGGGAGGAGTAATCTTGGTGGGGAGGAAGGTAGCATCGTCTGCTGACTCTGTGTGGCTGCTCTGTTATTGTCTGGACTCAACATACCAGCTTAGTGGTTCACTATGGTGAACACAAATGTAGATACAGCCACTCATCGATGTTATGACTTACCATACCAACTTAGTGGTTTGTTATGGTGAACAAAACATGCAGATACTTATATATAATCTGTATAATTGCAGCAAAACTATTTGTGTAATTTTTTGTGAACGTAATAATTGAATCGCTAATATGCCCACCATACTTTTGAGTATAGCGATGATTCACACACTTTATTTTATAAATATATCAAACTACACACTATTGAATAATGATACTGCACAAAAACTAAGAAAAAATCAATCAGAGACATTTAAATAATTAGGTAATAATGTCTTTGTGGTAACTCGCGCCTGACAGCCTTGGTGGAGCTGACCGCCTCCGACGATTGCTCTGTCAACGCCTACATTTTGCCAGACTTCCTTGCTCCCAAAATAGGTCATTACAATTATTTCCCTCGTGATCAGGGAACACGAATGAACAATTTTATAAGACGAAAGAAAAATGATTTTCTGTGGGGAGCCTCTACGGCTCCCTGGAGCTTATCGGGCTAATGTATGTTATATTAGACCGGGACATTAGCTATGGAGCTCAGACCTACCAAGAACCAGCACCAGAACCTGGCTCCTTCAGAGAGGTTTCAGGGAGCAATGGCCCTGGAAAACCCCCTTGTGGTTGGGGTTTTCCTTATCTGCCATCGACCGGGGTTAGGCACCCAGAAAGGTAGGCCTAACAAAACAAACTCCACACGGTAAGAAACTAAAGCAAAAACCGAACAGAGGTAGAAACTCCCTACAATCACAAGGAAACAAGCAAACATCACACTTTACTGCTGCGCCGCTCGTCCATGCAGCCCTCCCCTCCCTGAGAGGGGGAGAGGGGCCCCCGGACCTCACCGCACCGGCTGCCTAGCATCAGTTCGTAAGCTAATGTCAACCGGGACAAACATTTCTCTGGCCTCAGTTTCCTAGTCAGTGTTTGCCTTTGTGGCTCTTACTGCTGTGTTTTTGTGTTGTGCGGTGGCAAGGTGTTCCTCATCAGTACTGGGGCTGCATGTGCTTGGGGCTTCCTTCCCTAAGCGCCCTGTGAGTACTGCCCCCTTTGACAGGGTTATCTTCCCTGGGGCGTTCGGGAACCATTCCGTTGAGGTTCTTGTTGCTTGGCATTTGCCTCGCCCTTGGGCCCAAGCCAGCTGGGGCTTGGGGGCCTTGTTTGGCCCTGGGTAGGGACTGGTATTGTGCTAGTTAGGGCGTCAAGGTGTTGCAGGTCGGTTAGGGCGTCAAGGTGTTGCGCGACCTGCCACCTAAGCGGCGACCGGTTTCTCTTGCCTTTGGGGCCGGTGCACTTTTGTGGGTTTTTCTTTTGTTTTTATTTTCATTTGCCTGGTGGGGGTCTGCCTAGTGTGGCTATAGTTCCACTGGTAGTGTTTGGTGGCGTCTTGCGAGATATTTTCTCTACTTGTTCTCCAGTACTCTCCTGATATCCTTACTGTTCAGAGTACAGGTGGCATCTGTGTTGCAAGCTTGGTTTAGGTTGCTGCAACAAGTTAGGTTAGTTTCCCATCTGGATGCCCCAGGGCTGCCCCATTTTGGTTAGGTGCTATTCGCCCCTTTCCCTCCCTGTTTCTGGCTCCTGACCGTCTGCGGGTTTCAGGGTCGGGGCGGGGTTTAGTTGGTGCCAAGACTCAGGCGGCTACAGAGGCTGCTCCGTTCGGGTTGGGGATGGAGATTTTCGAGCCTGTTCCTCCTGCCGAGGCTTCTGGGTCTTATCATGGCCCTTTCTTTGCTGCCTTTCCTTTGGACTCTTCCTTTTCTTTAAGGGCAGAGGGTGTGGAGGATGGCTTTGCTCCGGGGCCTTCTGTTGTGGGTTCCCGGGACTGTGGGGGATGGCTGCTAGCATTTCTGGGGCTGTTTGCCCCTGCCTGGGTTTTCTGCTTCTAGGCGGGGGTTTTCATCCCTCTCATCTTCTTACTTCCCACATTTGCTGGCGTGTTTTTGGATCTATTGCGTCAATTATGGCTCCTTGTTCTGGTGGCCATTTTCTTTCTGCGGGTTTCCCCACTTGGCCACCAAGGCGGGTGCTGCGGTTTGTTTACATGTGTCTGGCTGTGCGAGCTCACATTTTAGGTGAGTTTTTCACCCCTTCAGGAGGTTTTATCCTCCTGTTGCCATTTCTTTGCTTTTTCTGATGGTGTTCTGCCCTTCTTCTATTCCTCTGGGTATACTTGGGTGTTGGTTTTACACCGGTTTTTGCGTTTCCTGTCTGTTGGGTGTCTGGGCTCTAGTGTTTGGGCTCAGTGTCCCTGTCTGTTTATGCTTGCTCCCATGCCTTGTCCCTCGGTTTTCGGTCCGTTTTTTCCGTTTCCCTGGGAGTTTTGTCTGCGTGCTGTGCTTTGCCCTTTTTGTGGTGCATTTCCGCCGACAAATGTAGTGGTTTGGGCTCCTCCGAGTTCGATACCGGGTTCCTTTGGGTTCTTTGGTTTCGTTCAAGAGGTTTCTTTCTCTTGGGCCTCCCCTTTGTGTGTTCAGGGGGATATTCGTTACCCTCATGTGTGACCCTGTTTTGCCTTCTAGGGTACCGAGGGTCTTCCTGGCTTGCAGGCTGATCTTTTTGAGTCTTGGCATGTGTTGTGGTTGTGCCGGAGCCTTGGGGTTTTGTTGTCGAGGTAGGCCTTTTGGTGCAGTTTTGGTGCTTTTCTGGGGGGGATCCCCTACGGCTTCCGGGAGCTTATTAGGCAGATATGCTAATGTCAGACTTTGGCATCAGTCATGTGTATGGAGTTCTTATGGGCCTACCGGGGACCACGAGCCAGAACCTGGCCCCCTCTAGAGAGGCAAGGAGAGCAATGGCCTATAGAAACCCACGTGTAATTGGAAGCATTCTTTGTCTGCCATCGACCGGGTTAGGCACCCAGAAAGGTAGGCGTCCCAAAACAAACCCCTATTCTTGTGAAAATTGCAACCAAAAGCCGAACGAGTGGATAGAACTCCCCAAACAAAAACGAGCAAACTAGTATGGCGTCATTCGTTGTCGCACCGCTATCTGCACAGCCCCTCTCCCTCCGGGAGGGGGAAGGGGGAGCCCTAGACCGCCGGCGACCCACACCCCAGTTCTTGAGGCTGATGCTATCGGCTCGGTTGTGTGCTCTGGCTCCGGTCTTTTTGCGGCGCTATGCCTTGTGTGTGGCTGCTGTTCTCCAGGGGTGCGAGAGCCAGGAGTTATTCCTCAGTACTCAGGCTGCATGCGCCTAGGGTTCCCTTCCCTAGATGCCTTGTAAGTACTGCCCTTGGAGGTTGGGGTTACCTTCCTCAAGTTCCTCAGGGTCTGCCTCTGTGTGTTCGTTTTACTGCTCAGTTTCTCTGCCGCTCTTTGGGTACTTGGGGGTTTTGTCTCCCTTAGTTTACCTTAGGATAAGATGCAGTTTTTGCACTGGTAGGGGCGCAGGGTGCTGTGCAGATAGTTGTCACCTATCACAGCGGCCGGCTCTGTTCCTTGGGGTATGTTGTCCTCTTGCGGGGTTTTGTTTTTCTTTTTCTTTTTGCCTTGGTGGGGGGTTCTGCCCTAATTGCCACTGGTGTTTGGCCTCATCCTGATACTTGGTGGTGCCCCCTGCTTGGTCCCCGTGAGTGTACACGTCCCTGGGGTTCAGCTTTAGACAGTTTGTTTGGTAGTTTTGGGCGCCAGTTAGCAGTACCCTGCCTGGGTTTACCTGAGCGCGAGTTCTTTTCAAGTAAACGCTCAGGACTTGGGAATTCCCTAGGGGACGCATGGGTCCGATGGATGTGACCCCGGGTCCCCCCTCGCTTTGTGCGAGTTTGAGGGGTTGTTCGGTCCCATTGTCTCAGGGCGACCCTCACTGTTTTTGCCTCCGTCATGCAGCCTGTTGGGTTGGTGACACTTTCGACCCTGAGTCCTGTGAGTATTGTTGCTTGCTGGTGGCTCAATTTACCCAGTCTATGGATGATGATCTTCGGGTACAGGCTGCACAGGCGTTGCATTCTAGGTTTTGATTGCTGCAACGCGCTAGGTTGGTTTTGGTTGTTTACCCAGATGCCCCGCGGCTGCCCCGTTTTGCTTATAGGGACCCAGACTTGGGAGTGGGGGTCGTTTCGACCCTGGTTCGGTCCGCACTTCCTGGTCCTTCCCCTCCTGTTGTGCATTCTGGTCCCCTCCCCCGCTTCCGGCCCCGAAATGTCTGAGGGTTTCGGAGTCGGGGCAGGGGTTAGTTGGTCTTGAGACTCGCGTAGCCTTGGGGGATGCCCCTTCTGGTGTGGCGATGGAGACATTCGAGTCTCCTCCCCCCGGCTGAAGCCTCTGGGTCTGACCAGTGGGCCTCGTTCTATCCGGCTTCTACGGCTGTGCCGGCCTTGTCTAGTGGGGTCGGTGCTTGGGGGAGGACTCGGCCCCGGGTCCTGCTGGAGAGGACCCTGGGGCTGAGGAGGGGCTGACTTGGCGGCCTTGGGCCCCGCTGGACCCCACCTGGGTTTTTGTACCCTCTGAGCGGGGCTTACTGTTGCAAGGAGTGGGGTTTTCTATTCCCTCCTCTGCGTACAAGTTGGATTTGGTGTCTGCCCCTCCCCTGGTTCGGTTCTGTGTTCCCGGGGGCATTGGTTCCGTCTTGCCGAAGGTTTTTGGCTTATCGCATCCAACCTGCTGCGGTGCGGGCGGCCCGTGCGGCAAACCTCCTGTGTGAACCGGATTATGCCTCGGCAATGGATCCCTCAACTTGCAGGTTTGGGACTTCGTTCCCTTTCTGGCTCCGTTATGAGGTTCCGGAGTCATCCTGGCTGGCGGACTGTCCTGTCTTTGCCTTGGAGGCTTGGCACTCCTTCTGCCGTTCCTGCACTCTTGAGTGGCGGGAGGCTTCGACGGTGCTGGGGGGCGACCTTGAACACCTCTATGAGTGCTTGTTTGCTCCTGCCCTTCCCCGGAATGTTGGTGTCGTTCAGCTCCATGTGCAGGTTCCCCTCCTTTCGGTGGTGCAGGTGGCGGAGGACTTGCGCGCTCGGGGCCTTTTGGTTACGGCCTTGCGCTCCTTTTCCCTCCTGGAGCTGTCTTCTGACTGGCTCACGGAGGATGTGGGGGCGATTGGGGCTGTTCCAGGGTCTGGCGCCTTGGCCTCGGTGGCTCGCTCGTCGGCTGCCATGCTGAAGCTTTTCGCGCCGTTCTTGCGGGATGCGGTGACTCTGTTTTATGCCTCCCGGCTCACGTGTCGGCAGGTGGTGCTTGCCTCTTCTGTGGAATCCGCTTGGGTCTTGGCTCTTAGGCTTTTGTCCCCTTTTTGCCCCCTCTTGTTTGAGGCTTCAGCCGTTGTGCAGTTTATTCAGGCTGCTTCGGCTTCTTGCCATCCTATGTCGGACTTGCTGGTTCTCCAGGGGTCCCGTGGTGGGCCTTCCCGGAGGGGTCGTGCCAAGGCTCGGGGTTCCTCTCGTCGTGGTAGGCCACTGGTGTCAGGTTCGGGTTCGGCGCCTCCTTCGGACCCGCCATCGTCTGGTCGGCGCAGTGTTCGCTCTGTGCGAGGTTCTGGGTCTCGTAAGGGGCGCCGGCCCTTTTGCGGTTCGCCCCTTTGACAGGGAGATGAGGGGGAGGCTTGCGCTGTTGGCTCACGGCCTCTGGTGGCCCCTACCCCTTCCAGATGACCACGCTGTCCCAGGTTCGGCTCCTGTTGCAGCAGGGCACTTGGATGGTGTCCCTGGATCTCCAGGACGCTTATTGGTACGTCCCGATTCATCCGGGGTTCAGGAATTGGCTCGGTTTTGTTGTGGAGCAACGTGATTACCGCTTTCGTTCTTCCGTTTGGCTTCAACTTGGCACCTCGCGTTTTCATGCGCCTCACGCGGGTCTGGTGACCCACCCATCTGCATCTGTTAGGTGTTTGGGTGTTGGCCTACCTTGACGACTGGCTGGTTTGGGCTCCTAGCCAGTCCGCTTGTCTGCTAGCCAGGGATCTGGTTCTTTCTCAGCTCGCCGGGTTTGGGTTCTTGATGAACTGGTGGAAGTGTCATCTGGTTCCCTCCCAGGTTCGGACCTGGCTGGGCCTTGTGTGAGACTCTTGGACTGCTTCCTTGTCTCTTCCTTCAGAGTCTCTTCCTCCGGAGTCTCTTCTGCGGCTGCGGTCTCGCTTGTGCCTGTTTCTAGGGGGCTCCTGGGTCTCTTGGCGGTTGCTCAAGGGTCTGTGAGGGAGCCTGAACTTTGAGATGCTGGTCTACCCGCTGGATCGGGTTTGGCTTCGTCGGCTGTTCTGGTTCCTTCGGGGACGTCCCTTCCGCCTCTCTCGCGATCACTGGGTTTGGACCCCGGGGGCTTTGCGTCGGTTGCTGCATCACCGGCCGGCCAGGGTCAGTGGGCTCCATCTTTCCATCGAGCCCACAGCACTGTGTGGGTGTTCGCGGTGGTCTGGTTTGCTTTTCGGAGGATTCGAGTTGCCCGCGAGGCGACGATCCGGCTCTATTCTGACTGCTCCCAGGTGGTTCATTGTCTGAACTGGGGGGGGGGGGGGGGGAACGATGCGGTCCTTGGCTCTTTGGCGCTGGTCACTTCGGGTGACTCATCTGCTGAGTTCTCGGGGTTTGGCTCTCCTGGCAGTTCACGTGCGGGGTGTGTCCAACATCTTGGTCGACGGCCTGTCTCGTTTCGTTCCCCCTCTCCATGGAATGGACAGTTGACGCAGACTCCTTCCGTTGGCTTTGCCAGACGTTCGGACGCCCCGAGGTGGGACCTCTTCGCGTTGGCGTGGTCGCTGCGCCTTCCCCTGTATGTGGCGCCCTTTCCCGCCTGTGATGCAGTCGGGGTCGATGCCTTTTGGCAGGACTGGTCGAGGTGGGGGTTCCTGTACATCTTTCCCCCGGTTCAGCTGTTGCTCTAGGTCCTGACTTGTTTAGAGACTTACCAGGGGAGATTTGTCCTCTTGGCCCTTCAGTGGCCAGCCCAGCCGTGGTTTCAGGCGCTGCTTGCTCGGTGTCCGAACCCGAAGGTTTTTTCCAGGGCTCCGCCTCTTCCAACAGATCAGCCTGGTACGTCACATGGCTGGTTCGATCTTCTCCTCAATTCTTCACATATGGTCTTTTTGATTCGAGTTTATCATCATCTCTATGGTGATCAGGTGGCTTCCTTATTAGTGTCCCACCTGCGAGCTTCGTCTCAGCGGCAGTATAAAGTTTCCTGGCAGTCCTTCCGGTTCTTATGTCTTCGTCGTTGTACTTTGCTTTCTGTTAGGGTGGTGCTGTCCTTTCTCTCTTGGTTGTTCCAGGACTGTCTTCTTATGCCTAACACTGTTGCCTCGTATCGTGCAGTGCTGGCGGAGCCGCTTCAGCTTGCTTTCGGTATTGATGTTACGTCTGTGCCGTTTCGCAAACTGTCAAGGGCGTTGTTTCACGTCCGACCTGCTCATGCGCCTCCTAAGCTGTCCTGGTCTTTGTACCAGGTGCTCTCTTTTCTCTTTTCTCCTCGGTTTCTTGTGGTCCCTTAAGTTCAGGTTTCTTCTATGCTCTTTTTCCTGTTGGCATTGTCTCTGTGGGTCGGGTCGGGGAGTTCATGCTCTCCTCCAGTGCAGAGGCCTCTGCTCCTTCAGTCCTAGTGGTTTTTTGGTTTGATTGCAGCCGTCTCCTTTTCTGGCTTAGAATGAAGCTGCTGCTTTCCGGAAGGGTCCATGGGTTGCTGATGCTTGGTTGGTCTGCTTGATATGCGTTGGGTTCAGTTGCGGTTCTCCGCTGTTCTCTGCGCGTCTTGGCCTCTGTGGTCGTGGGGGCATTTTGCATTGCCCCGGCTCCCTTCCTTCCTTCCTGTTCTAGGGTTCGGGTCTATCGGGTCATCTGTAGGGTTCTTCGGTTTGCCAGTTGTCTTGTTTTTGCGTTAGGGCGTGTGGCATCCACCTCCCGGGTCCTTCCCTGTTTTCCTTATCTTTGGTGAGGTAGCTCCGGGGAGCCAACGAGGCTTCTCCCAGAAAACCAGCATTGAATGTAACGAAATGCATTATCTGGGCGAGACCCGGAGGCTTCCCTGGCATCCCTCCCCTCCCTCTGGTCGGCGGTGTTTTTTGCGTGTTTTGACATCCAGCCTAAAAACGTGGTTGGATCACCAGGGACTCTGGTCTGAGGCTTCCCCTTTCCCTTCCCAGGGGTGGGGGGGGGGCGTGCGCAGACAGTGGCACGGCAATGTGATGACGTCATGCTAGTCATGCTTAGCGTCATGCTTAGCTACCTATGTGCTTTAATATACTGCTCCTACAATTTTCTCTCATCTTTTTTTTTTTTTTTTTTTTTTTCATTTCATGTAATCTGTTATCATTTTTTTGTCTATAAATTTTGCAAGTATTTACCTCCTTAAAATTTTCTTAGATTAAGGACCTGCCCGAAACGCTGCGTGTGCTAGTGGCTTTACAAGACTGTAATTACCATATTTGTATCCTCACATTCCTTATGTACATTCTTGTATATGCATAAATAAATAAATAAAATAAATAGTTTGCTAATTTTCGTTTGGTTAGTTCTGTCCACTCTTTCGGCTTTCGGTAACAGTAGTTTCACCAGAATAGAGGTTTGTTTTGGGACGCCTTCCTATCTGGGTGTTGGATCTGGTCGATGGCAGACATAGAATGCCCCCAACCACATGAGGGTTTCTATAGGCCATTGCTCCTTGCGTCTCTCTGAGGGGGGTCAGGTTCTGGTTCATGGTCCCCGGTAGGCCTATGAACTACTTTCACACTGACTGATGCCAAAGTCTAATATAACCAATATCAGCCTGGATAACTCTGGGAGCCTCCAGGTGTCATCCAGAAAATGCCATTTCATTACATTCAACGCTGGTTTTTTGCTTTTATTCACATTATACAGGCGTTATATTTAAGTATCTACATGTTTTGTTCACCATAACTGTACAACTAAGCTGGTATGGTGAGTTCAGACAGTAACAGAAGTCGCCACACAGAGTCAGCTGCTGCTCCCCTCACTCGTTCAAGACCAGACACACTAACATTCCTCCTCCAACCATAATGTTTGTGGTGTTATTACACTATATATACACATTATATATAAGTATCTATATGTTATATTCACCATAACTGTATAAATAAGATGGTATGGTGCCCAAAGAGCATAGTGACCACCCTACACAGCATGACAAATCATGCAGACGAAGCCACCTCCCTCACCAAAATGGCTCCTCCCAACATACTCCTTTGGTTGTTATTATGCTAATACACATGTTTTATGTAAGTATCTACATTTGTGTTTACCGGCCGACCGGGGAGCCGGTCGGCCGAGCGGCCAGCCCGCTGGGCTTGTGATCCTGTGGTCCTGGGTTTGATCCCAGACGCCGGCGAGAAACAATGGGCAGAGTTTCTCTCACCCTATGCCCCTGTTACCTAGCAGTAAAATAGGTACCTGGGTGTTAGTCAGCTGTCACGGGCTGCTTCCTGGGGGTGGAGGCCTGGTCGAGGACCGGGCCGCGGGGACACTAAAGCCCCGAAATCATCTCAAGATAACCTCAAGATAGATAACCGTAGCAAACCACTAAGCTGGTATGGTGAGTCCAAACAATAAAAGGTCGCCATACAGAGTCAGCATACGAAGCTACCTCCCTCCCTCACCAAGATTATTCTTCCCACCATACTAAACTACACACAGCACTAATTATCACCACAAGCCTGCTATTATCAGAATCCTAGTCAATTTGATCACAGTCAGGGGTCTTCTGTAATACTATCATCACTAAATAATAGCAGTTACATATATATTTTGACATTTTTAGGTGAAGCTGTGGTCACAAGCTGAAGAGCAGTGTTGTTAGCTCATGCTGCATGTGCCAGCCTTGGTTGCTCACTCAGCACTGAGGCTCTCACATCCGAGAATGTTGCCCACGATTTAAAAAAAAAATGGCGCCTGGTTTACAAGAGCCCTGAGGAAGCTAGGGTGAACCCCGTGTAGCCGTAGGACATTTAAATCTTGTGCGGGACCCTCAGTCGCCTATGCATGATAAGTGTATTGCGGTGCAGGTTACTCCCATTGCCTATATGAGTATTGTACAGCTTAAGGGTTAATTACTTATTAGCTCCCTCCAGAAAGTGTTTTGCAATTCCTCTCTTATTCCTTGATAGTCTCCTCGGGGGTAGTCTAGAAAGTCATCATCCTGAACCTTTATATGGGTTTCTGTAATTGCAATCTTCCTTAGAATATTGTGAAAATATGAAAACACAATAGCGCGCACACTCCTCCGTATAAACTCCAGGTATAAATATAGGGTAAAATCATAAGGTAAATGAAAATGAGAGTATAAATATCGTGATATGAACCTTGCATCAGTATATCTGTTGATGATTCAGTGATCAACATCCCTGCAGCCTGGTCTCTGACCAGGCCTCCTGAGTACTGTAATACTAAAATAATACTAAATATTTTACACATCACACCGAGTCTTAACGAAAAGGGCTGCAGGAAAAGGGGCACAATCTCCCACATTAGTGGTTCTGTTCTTTAACTTCATTGTCAAAATTTGTTGCCAAAACATTTTTCCTACTCCTAAATAACTCTCTTAACTATACTGGTTTACATGCTTTATATTTGTCTTTGTATGATTATTTGGCTTTTCTGTCCAACTATTTCCTCCCATTATATTTTTAATAAGCCTCATTTTAAAGCATAAATTATACATTGTTTCCTAAAACTTAAACCATCAATCATTTTACATTCAATCCCCTAATTACTGTTTGGGTGCACAGGAGTGAAGAGTGTAAAAAGTGTCTAATGTTTCCACCTTGCCCAGGGTTTACATCCAGGGAGTCTTCACTTGGTAGGTGATTGTGGTAGCACTTTGATCACAGAGTGGTCCCTGCTCTCTCTACCACCTATATACATGTAACTGAAGAGACGACTGTATTTTTTACACTCTTGCTTCTTGGCTTCTTTGGGAGAATTGATCACACTGAGGTAGACTAAGATAACTCACAGGGCAGATTACCAAAGTCCTGTTGGTTACCAACCGGCGTGATCTTCAAACGGTATTTTGTTGAATCCTGTAGATTCCCAGTTTAGTCTTTATATTCTAGTTTTTTTCTGGGGGGAGTCCCATCGGCTCTCTAGAGCTTTACCAGGCTAATATGCTAATGTCAGACTTTGGCATCAGTCATGTATATGGAGTTTTAGGACCTACCGGAGATCATGGCCAGAACCTGGCCCCCTCAGAGAGGCAAGGGGAGCAATGGCCTATAGAAACCTCCGTGTGGTTGATTCTATGTCTGCCATCGACCGGGTCAATCATCCAGAAAGGTAAGCATTCCAAAACAAACCCCTATTCTGGTTAAAATTGCTACCAAAATCCGAACTAGTGGATAGAACTCCCCAACAGAAAACAAACAGACTAGTATGACGTCACACGTCACTGCGCCACTGTCTGTGCAGCTCCCCCCTCCCCGGGAGGGAGGGAAGGGGGGAGCTCTAGACCTCTCACGCCACCTATCCACCCATCAGTTCTTCGCCTGATGCTATAGGCACCGGTTGTGTGCTCCGGCTCCAATTGTTGTTTCAGCACTGTACCTAGAGTGTGGTGTCTGTCTTCTAGGTAGTGTGTGAGCCGGGAGTGAGTCTCCAGTACTCGGACTGCATGTGCCTAGGGTTCCCTTCCCTAGGTGCCCTGTAAGTACTGCCCTTGGGGCTTGGTGCCATCTTCCACAAGTTCCTTGGGTTCTGCCCCTGCTATGCTGGTTACTGCTTGGTTTTTCGGCCGCTCTTTGTGAGCTCGGGTGTTCTGTCTCCCATGTTCGTCTTAGGGAAAGGGGCAGTTTTGCACTGGTGGGGCGCAGGGTGCTGCGCAGCCTGTTCTCACGTATAACGCGGCCGGCTCTGTTCCTCTTGGGTACGCTGTCCTCTTGCGGGGTTCTATTTTTATTTTTGTTTATCTACCTGGTGGGGGGTCTGCCTTCATTCTTGACCCCTGTGTCCCTTGTGTTCTGAGTATTATTCTGGTGGTTTCCCCCTGCTAGGTCCCTGTGAGTGTACACGTCTCGGGGGTTCAGCTCTTAGAAAGTTGTTTGGTAGCTTTGGGCGCCGGTTAGCAGTACCCTGCCTGGGATTACCTGAGCGTGAGTCCTATTATAGTAAATTCTCGGGAACCTGGGAAACCCCTGGGGGCACGTGTGTCCGATGGATGTGACCCCAGAGTCCCCCCTCGCTTCCAGCGAGTTTGACGGTTTGCTCTCACCCCTTGTCTCAGGGTGACTCTCTGTTTTGCCTCCGTCTGCTGCCTGTGGGGTCGGTGACACCTTCGACCCGGGGTCCTGCGAGTTTTGTTCCTCGTTGTGGCTCAATTACCCATTTGTGCTAAGTGGGTGCAGGCAGCAGGGTCGTTGCACGTTGAGCCTTGGTGGTGGCAACGCTCTCGTCTGTTTGCTCCCCGGGACCCCCGGGACCCCCGGGGGTGCCCCGGTTTGGTTCATGTTGGGACTTGGGGGTGTTGGTTGCTGCGGTTCCTTCCACACCCCCTTGTCTTTGCCCTGGATCCCCCCCTTCCTGCCTCTATCCGGTTTCTTACTGTCTGTAGGTTTGGGGCGGGGTTCGATGGTTTTGAGACTTGGGCGGTCTCGGGGACTTCCCCTTCCAGGGTAGTGACGAGGGCATTCGAGCCTGTTCCTCCAGCCATGTTGTAAGAGTCTGCCAGTGGGCTCCCTACCTTAGTATTTCGCGGCTGCCCCGGTTTTTTGGTACGGCTGGGGCTTTGGGGGGACGGCTCGGCCCCGGGGCCTGTTGTGTGGGTTCCCAGGGCTGACTTGGGGATGGGGCCTAGGAACCGTAGGACCCCGCGGGTTTTTTTCTCCCTTTTAGGCGGGGCTTGCGGTTACGCGGAGTGGAGTTTTTCCTCCCCCCCACCGTACGAGTTGTTGGCGTCGGCCCCTCCCCGGGCTCGGTTCCTTGTCCTTTGAGTTGGTTGGTTCCGTCCTGTAGGTGGGTGCTCTTCTCTGTTGCTCCCCCCTTTTTTGGGGATGGGGTATCTTCGTCATGTTTCCCCGTTCTTGGGGTTCTACGTGACTTTTTGTCTCGGGTGCGACTGTGCCTTCGGGACTGGTGTTTGCTTCTGTGTTCTCGAGGGTTTGGGAAGATTTTCGCTACTTCCCGTATTATTGGAACGTCTGTCGGATCCTAGTCCGGGTCGCCATATTGGGCTACTCGTGGCCCGGTTGGGTTCCCATTGGGCTCCGTTTCACTTCGTTGGCCGGTTATGTTGTCGCTGCTTCCTCTTTTGGCTCCTGTCCCGTGTGATGGGTTGCTTTTTCTACTTAGCGGTTCCTTAGGGTTGCGTTCTGTTTGGCTACTTTTCTTGGGCAGTAGTTCTGGTTGGCGCCTTCCCGCAGAGCGGGTTGTGCAGTTCAGCCAGCGTGTTTTGCGCATGCGCATGTGTTTCAGTGCTGGTGTTTTCCGCCCTTTTTTCTCTGGTGCTTCGCCTCTCACTCTTCTCCCTTCTCCGGTATGTGCCCTGTCGCTCCGGGGGTGTTCTGGATTACAGCTGTGGGGAGGACGCCGTGGTTTTCCTTGTGTCATGGGTGTGGGCCTCCTCCTTTGCCCCTACTCCTGCATGTCCGGCTCTGGCTTCTTCACCTGGCAGTGCTCCCAGGATCTTTTTAGCACTGTTGGGCCATGTCACGTTCGTTCCTCCGTTCGACAGGTGAGTTTCTGTGGTCTAGCACCCTTCGGCCGGGTGCTGGGTGCAGAGATGTTTATATACCTGTCATTCTTTAGCTATATTTATGTACGAATGAAACCGTTGGCACACCAGTGACTGCCTCTTTTCAACCCTTCCAGTCCCACTCATAGGCATGTGTCCAACCTATGCTAGAGTCATTCAGGGGACCCACCTCTTCGTGTTTTGAGGTGTATGGATTGTGATGCTGGTTATGTCCTCACCTGGTAGGGCTCACCTGGTTGTGGTTGTGGGGTTTGAGCTCTGGCTCTTGGGTCCCGCCTATATGGAAGAACATGTGGGATAGTACCAGTGGAGTGCAGTGGTGCCATAGGCACAATCGGGGAAAACTGTATAAACATTGGAGGTCTGCGGTTGTTAAACGTCCTCCCTGCGTGCATGTGCCATGTTGTCGGTGCATCTGTGGACTTCAAAAGAACACTGGCCTGTTTTCAAATAGAGGTTCCGGCCCATCCTGGCAGTGGTGGATATGTGGGCCTGTGGGCCTCTCCAAGCAACAGCTTGGTGGACTGTCCTCTCACAAGTCAAGCCTAGCCACGGGCCAGGCTTGGGGAGTATATGAACTCCCAGAACCCCATCAAGCGGGTATCGAGTAGGTATCTCCGCCGTCGGTCACCTGGTGTGCAGGTTCCTGGGCCTGCTGGGTTCTTTGTGTTCCCGTTGGCCCTGTCTGGGGTCTGCCTGCACCGTTCTCTGCCTTTGCAGATACAAGTTGCTGCTTCCATGTTGCGTGTTGTGTGTGGTGCATGTTGCTGCTGCATGTGTGCATTGGTAACGTGTTTTGCGGTGACATGTCCTTGTTCCTGTGTCCGGTTGTGGTGTGGCACTTTGCTGATGTTTTGTGCCTGGGGTTTGCGTATGGGGGTTTGCTTGTTATTTTTCGTTGTCTTCTTGTCCCTGGCTTAGCCCTTCCATGTGCGTGGGGTTCTGTCCATGCCTGATTGTTCAGCCCTGGTTGTGTTTCCTCAGGTTTGAGTTTTGGATCTTTCGTCCTGCCTTTTCCCTGTCGCTTCCCTGGCATCTCCTTTGGTTGGTTTTGCCTGCACTTGCTGCTGTATGGAGGGGTCGGTTTCTGCTGCTTCCCTTCCTTGTGCATTCCCTTTGTTTCCTCCTCTGCCGCAGGGGTTGTCTTCGTGCGTTCCTTGGCTTCTTGGGCGTTCCTTCAGCCTGTGTTATATGGGGTGCTTCAGTGTCTTGGTCTGTTTTCATTGCTCGTACCCCTTGGTTCAGGTACTGTTCTGGTGGCAACCCTTACGCCTTCTTCGGTTTTCCTGACTTGCCCTGCCTGTTGATTTTTCAGGGTCTTGCAATGTCTCACGTCAAACCCGTCGTTTCTGTTTTCCTGGCGGACTTGCTTGCATTGGGGAGCTTTCTGTTCAGCAGACGTTCCATCTCCTTTGTGCAGGCTTCGGCTTGGTGGTCGAGCCCAAGATCTTCCCGCAGGAAGAAGAAGCCAATTTTTCCTGGACTTGGATGAGCCTTGTCGGGGCTGATTACGTTCTGCCTCGCGTGTCTCACCTCCGGTTGGTGGTCTGGTGGCTTCGTTATTGGTGTCCCACCTGCGTACTTCTTGGCGGCAGTAAGGGGTATTTTGGTGGTCCTTCCTTTTCCACCTGTCCCTTCTTAGGTGGTTGCGGTTTGTTAGCGTCGTCTTGGTTTTTCTGGTGGAGGTTGGGGGTCGTTGTCTTGCCACATACTGTCGCCTCGTTTCGTGCGGCGCTGGCGGAGCCGCTTCGGCTAGCTTTCGGTCTTGGTGTTGCTTCTGCACCGTTCGTAAGCCGTCTCGTGCGTTGTTTCACCTCCGGCCTGTTTGTGCGCTGCTTGCACCGTCCTGGTCTCTGGTCAGTGTGCTCTGTCTTCTCCTCGGTTGGGGGTGCCCCTTCGGTTCCGGTTTGTTTTTCGTCAGTTTTTTTTCCTATTGGCATTTGCCTCTGGGGGTCAGGTCGCTGGGCTTCTTGCTCTCCTCCGCAGGGGTTTTCTGCTCCTTCGGTCTTGGCGTTTTGGTTGTTCGGTGGCAGTCATCTCCATCTTTTCTGGCATGAGATGGGGCTGCTGCATTTCGGAGGGGTTCTTGGTTTGTTGGTATTTGGTTGGTCGGGCCGGGGGTGTGTTGCATTTTGTGTTCAGTGGCGGCCCTCCGCTGTTGTTTGCGTGCCGTGGCCTCTAGGTCCGGGGCGCGCTTTGAGTTGATCCGGTTCCGTTCTTCCCTGTTTGCGGGTGAAGGTGTTCCTGGTTGTCTGTCATGTTATTGCGGCTAGCCTGCCTGTGTTCTTTCCCCATGGCCGTGACGTTCGTGGCTTCGCTACTCTTCCTGCCGTCTGGGCGGCGTGTCCTTGCTGTCATTTGTGCATGGATCTTTGGGTGTTCGTACAGGGGCCTTGCTGCTCATTCTCTCATGTTGTTCCTGGGCTCTTTCGGAGCTGTGTCGCCTTGGGTTGGCGTTGCTGCCGGTTGTCTCGCTTCTGTTAAGGGGGTGAGTGGTGTCCGCCTCCCGGTTCCGTCCCTTTGACCTTCCTTTGTGGGTAGTTAGCTCCGGGGAGCAGACGGGGCTCCCCCCAGAAAACCAACGTTGAATGTAATGAAACGCCATTTTCTGAGCAAGACCCGGAGGCTCCCCGGCATCCCTCCCTTCCTCTGGTCGGCGGTTTTTCGTGTGTTTTGACATCCAGCCTCAGAACTGATGGATGAATAGCTGGCGTGAGAGGTCTGGGGCTCCCCCTTCCACCTCCCGAGGAGGGAGGAGCTGCGCTGACAGCGGCGCTGGGACGTGTGACGTCATACTAGTTTGCTTCTTTTCTGTTGGGGAGTTCTATCCACTAGTTCGGCTTTTGGTAGCAATTTTAACCAGATGCTTGCTTTTTTGGATGCTTGACCCGGTCGATGGCAGACATAGAATGCTTCCAACCACACGGGGGTTTCTATAGGCCATTGCTCCCCTTGCCTCTCTGAGGGGGGACCAGGTTCTGGCCGTGGTCCCCGGTAGGCCCTAGAACTCCATACACATGACTGATGCCAAAGTCTGACATCAGCATATCAGCCTGGTAAAGTTCCGGGGAGCCTCCGGGTCTCACCCAGAAAATGGCGTTTCATTACATTCAACGCTGGTTTTTTCCCCTTTTTCCAGCTCTGTGGCAGACCAACTGAAGCTGGGGATGCCTGTGGCGCCTGAAGAGTTTGATGAGGTGACCATCTACTTCTCTGATATCGTGGGTTTCACCAGCATCTCTGCCTACTCTACTCCTTTTGAGGTGGTGGATCTACTCAATGATCTCTACACTTCTTTTGATTCCACCATTAACCACTATGATGTTTACAAGGTTAGAATTATATTTGACTCAGCCATTAACCCTTAAAATGAACATGCTATTTTGATGTCATGTACAAGAAAAAATTGTGCTAAATTATCATACTTTTTCTTTTGACATTTTAATTAGTATTCAAAAAGCATTAAAAATCTATGTAAAAATTCTCTACTTCTTGTGGTTTAGATGTAGTGGCTCCGAGAAGTTGGGTTTTTGCGGTAAAAATGAGGCGAGATGCCGCACAAGAATAACTTTTAATCTTTTCATGCTTTATTATTTTTTCATACCCATATTTTGCATTGATATGTCAATAATGGCAGTCATTATGTATACTTTGGAAACATATGTATGTACAGATATATTTGTATACAGTAGTGTGTAATTAAGTGTAGTTACAGAATGTGAGCTACGGTCATGTGTCCCGTCTTCTCAGTACTATATAACGCTTTGTAACTACTGACAGGTTTGGCCTCCACAACTTTCTCACTTTTTTCAACCGTCTACCACTCTGATTGCAGATAAAACTTTCTAATATATTTTTGGCCCAT
>NC_091192.1:14949865-15049865 GCF_040958095.1 Procambarus clarkii
AGTTAACAGAGTTTTGGCATTTACGGCTTCGGCGGGTAAGTGGGTCCATGGATTTATAACCCTGTGGGTGGAAAAACATCGCCTGTTCTCCGTCCTTCATTATGGCTTGTTGAGTTTGAAACCGTTGCTCCTTGTTTGTGTTGCATCTGGCCTTTTGAAGAATTATTCCGGATCATCCTGCAAATTGTTCAGTATTTTATAAAGTTTCAATGAGATCTGCCCTGTCATGCCTGATTTGCATTGTTGTTAACCCTGTGGCCCTCAATCGTTCGCGATATATAAGTTGAGCTCTGGAATAATTTTTGTTGACTTGTGTTGCACTTTCTTCAGAGCAGGTATGTATCCATGCTTGGATACAGTAATCCAAATGGGATTAGCACCAGAGATTTATACAATTGAATCACTACTTTCTTTTCCTTACAGTAAAAAAAAAAGTAGCGAAGTATCAGATCCTGAGTGGCTAGTAAGAGAATTATGCAATGATAAAAATCACTGGGAAGCTAAGAGCAAAGCCATGGAGGAGGAATATGGTCCTGAAAATAGCTTTTGAAGAAGTTAAAGCAAATCTAAACATGAATGACTATAATAGGCAAGGTAAGGAAATTCAACATGAAAACCAGCTTTTGCCAGTACAGATGGAGGAAGTTATACAGTGCAAGAAAGATGGATATGGAACTTGCCTATGCACAAGTGGCCAGGAAGAAGACAAAAATAAATGCAGTAAAGAAAGCCAGAAACTGCAGCAATCAGGGAAAACAAACATTAGACTGGAAGTCAGAAAGGAACTGACATCAAACCTGAAACTGGTGCTAACTTCCCAGAGAAGAATCAAGCACCAGCACCAGGGAGGGCACCAGGGGCAAGCACCAGGGAGGAGGGCGAACCACCAACACAATGATAAAGTGACACCCGGCCAAAAAAGGCGAGCCAAAACCACGCAAGGCCGGTGGCAAGGCCCCGGGCACCTCAAAGAAATAAGGCCACCCAGACCTAAGATGATGGAAAACCTCATGCCTGAAAAACAGCCTAGGATAGGATCGCAAGGACAGCCAAGAAAACGGCAAACTCCAAAACCCACAGGAGCAAGGAAAGACTGCAGGCTGGCAAACGAAGAAACTTTGTGGATGACTCAAGAGGGAAAGCCTTGGAACAGGGGACCCAGGAGACCGGATCAACTCACAAGGCAGTCACTGTGGCAGAACTGGCGGCATAAAGGGCACAGTGGAGGCTGCCACCTGACAACAAATGAAGCACCCCTGACCAAATCAAGGAACCCCAAATGACACAAGGACTCCTCCGTAGGTCAACTGACCCATGGCTAGGTTGACCTTCGATTGTGAGGCCCTAACCTCACAATCGCTGGAACAATGCTGTGTAAAGGGAAAGATGCCAAGACCGCGCCAACACTAAGATGTACATGTCCAGGTGCCTGAAAGTTTTACAAAACCACAGGAAAGAAGCGGCATCAATGGTCCACTCATTGGAGGTAGGAAGGAACTAGGACAGACTGTCTGCATGGACGTTGGACACTTCAGAACATAAAAGGAATGGAGATCCAGCCCCAAGAACCAAGAAGAAGGGCCACCTGAAGAGACCAGCTGCAAAGAGACAGAGGACCGAAGCAAATGCCCCCGGTTAAAATGAGGAACTGCGGGAGAAAGAGTCTAAATGGAGCCAGACCACGGAGCCCGGAGAAATCTTGAACCTTCCTCAGTGTTGGCCGTAAACTCCTGCACTGAATTGTGTACCCGATGAATGAAAGGAGACGAAGGCCCCTGACCAGCCCAATGTTCGCTGGTAACAAAGTTTCAGTCAAGAACCGCCGTGTCCAAGAAGACGTCAAGTGAGGGTCCAAGAAGGCATCAGGGAACCAAACTTCATAAAAGCTCAAAGAGGCAGCTGGCAACACAGCAGCCAACTGCAGGGCTAATGGAGGATGCATCCAGCAATAGCGGCAGTGGCAAAAAGGGCTGCCCCGGACATACCAGAACAGCCTTTGAAGCAAAACCTTGCCCAAGGGATAGACAAGGATAGCAAAGTTGAAGCTCTGTAAAGCTGTTCAAGGAACTGCCAAGTCACCCGAGGCCGACTTCACACCAGCAGACTATTGTCTGTATTACGTGTATTATGTGCAACAGTATTCCAGCTGGGTCAAGACCGCCAGAGGCAGAGAAAGTGACGCTGACTAAGAGTCCCAAACAAGGCCCAAGTCCAAGCCTGGGCACCCCCCCCCCCTTGTGTAACCAATGGAGACTTCTGCCAGTTCACTAGGAACCTGAACCCAGCAAGCTAGGAAAGAAGCAGATTCCTGGTTAACAGACATGCAGGCCAGCTTGTAGTCCACACCAGCCAGTCGTTGAGGTAGGCCAGAATCTGGACACCTAACAAACGAAAATGGGCCACCATGACCTGAGCCAAGCTCATGTCAACACGAGCAGTTTCCACCTGATTGGTTGATAAGACCTTGGACACTTCATTGAACATTAAATGAGTGCCAGTTGTCATGTGATTGGATGTTGAATGAGTGCCAGTTGCCACATGATTGCAGTGAAAACATGAATGGGTGTATATACATGCTACAGGAAAACTGTGTTCACTTTAAGGGTCAATATAGTATCAGAATTCACATAATTACATTCCAGTCTGATGAGAGTTAATGAGACATGTGATGGACAGGTCCTTGCTGTGCAGGCGTGGTAGGGATGACAATGCCCAGATACTGTCTTTTTGGTGACACTGTCAACACTGCTTCCAGGATGGAGTCAACAGGTAAATAATGTACTTTTGTCTTCCCATTGTTATCCTAATGGTTAGTGGCCTTGCATAAAGGAATTACTATATAAAGGATATTTACTTCTAATCCATTGTTAAGGAATACCCTTCTCACACTTATTGCAGTTCTCTCATTGTTTAGAAGATATTTACATTGTTGTAAATACCATTGTTGCACTGATTTTAATTATAATCAATCTGGATCAACCTACAACCAGTCATACTTTTCTATCTGTTGAAAAATGAAAATGTGAGTTATGCTTAATTTTCAAGTTCGTTTAAAAATGGCCAGGGTTTCTCTTTTTCTTCTTTGGTCTTACAGTCAGACAAAGATTTGATGTTGTCTCCTTTAGGATCAGCGTGGCGGATTCACGTGAGTGATAAGACGTCGTCGGTACTGCGGGATGTGGGCGGCTACCATCTTGAGTACCGTGGTCTCACTACGCTAAAGGGCAAGGGAGAGATGAATACTTACTGGCTTCTTGGCAAGGAAGGTTTTAAAAAGGAGCTGCCAGTGCCGCCAGAGATAGGGTGAGCCATTCCTCCCTCTCGTAAACAATGGGCATATATATCTTGGTAGGTTAGAGATCTCCAATTAGCTGGGTGAGAGTTATATTATCTCCTATATACCTATATAGGTGTCCTGGGTGAGAGGGTGCCTATCAGAATAGGCATCTAGGTAGTTTAAGGGCTCTAGTTGGCTGAATGATTGATCCTATCTGGTAGAGCTCAGAGCCAAAGGGAAAGGCAGGACTAAGAATTTGAAGTAGATCTAGAGTGAAGAAAGGCAAAGTAATCAACACATTGTTAATGTAAATTGGTAATCAATTTTACTCAGTAGAAAGTTGTTCAATATAATATAAATATATTAAAAGTTAAAACTGTAAAGATAATATAAATATATTAAAAGGTAATTATGCTTGTGTATGTAAAGTTTCGCGGCAATAAGTTCTCTCCAGTATCTGTGCTGCAGTTGCTCATTTGATAACAATGTGTTACTCTCCATTTTCCTCCCTGCTGCATAACAGGTACTCTCACAGGTAAGGTTGACACCACCCACTTGTGTATGGTTGACACCACCCCCTGCTTGTGTATGGTTGACACCAACCCCTGCTTGTGTATGGTTGACACCACCCCCTGCTTGTGTATGGTTGACACCACCCCTGCTTGTGTATGGTTGGCACCACCCCTGCTTGTGTATAGTTGACACCACCCCTTGTTTGTGTATGGTTGACACCACCCATTTGCTTGTGTATGGTTGACACCACCCCCTGCTTGTGTATGGTTGACACCAACCCCTGCTTGTGTATGGTTGACACCACCCCCTGCTTGTGTATGGTTGACACCACCCCTGCTTGTGTATGGTTGACACCACCCCCTGCTTGTGTATAGTTGACACCACCCCCTGCTTGTGTATGGTTGACACCAACCCCTGCTTGTGTATGGTTGACACCACCCCCTGCTTGTGTATGGTTGACACCACCCCTGCTTGTGTATGGTTGACACCACCCCCTGCTTGTGTATCATTGACACCACCCCTTGTTTGTGTATGGTTGACACCACCCATTTGCTTGTGTATGGTTGACACCACCCACTTGTGTATGGTTGACACCACCCCCTGCTTGTGTATGGTTGACACCACCCCTGCTTGTGTATGGTTGACACCACCCCTGCTTGTGTATGGTTGACACCACCCACTGCTTGTGTATGGTTGACACCACCCCTTGTTTGTGTATGGTTGACACCACCCATTTGCTTGTGTATGGTTGACACCATCCCCTGCTTGTGTATGGTTGACACCACCCACTGCTTGTGTATGGTTGACACCACCCCCTGCTTGTGTATAGTTGACACCGCCCCTGCTTGTGTTGTGGGAACCGACCTGTGAGATTTATATTTATTTAATTTATATGAATTTATATTTACGTTAATTTATATACTTCGATAGCAATTTGTATAATGTTAAGTGGACTGTATTTCTGCAATAATCTCATAATCTCACAAATCGATCCTCTACACATTAGGGGGGGTTTATTAGTTTATATATATGCAGCCAATCAAACTACAGAATTAACTACATACATTGAAGAGGTTCCTTATCTTATAGTACAGCAGGCTAGTCCACCAGGTATAACTAGGGTGTAGACACCAAATTATCCTCTTTGAGGTAGCTTCCATCACCCAGTAACTGGTGCACAAAATCTTGCATCCTCGTCTTGACCTGTCAAAAGTGCGCTAGCTGTGAAGCCAGATACCTAGTATATGACAGGTATTTCAGAGAAACATTGTACATGGAACAATAAAGACCTGGCTTAATTACCTTTAGTATGAGGCGATTTTGCGTTCTAACCGGCTCACCCTATATAATGACATTAATGGCCACTAATGATAGATAATGGGTTTCGGAAAGAACACTTAACTTGAATTTGTAGACAGCGTGTTGATAATGGTACACTTTTAGTTTCCATAACACTACGTCCAAGTAAATTTAACAGGAGCCGAATTTGCTCCCGTGTGAGCCTCTGGTCTAGTCTCAACAATGGCAATGTCTAACACTCCATTCTACTGACGCCTGGCCGACATTGTCCAGATATGATAGGAGCCAAATTTGCTCCACACGTCTCGGAGGTGACACAACAATGGCTGCCCTCCTTCCCCACTGACGCCTGGCTTACATTGTCCACATGTCAGAAAGTGATAGAAGGGTCACATTTACTCTACTTTAATATTGATAATTAAGTTAATTTATATAAGATGTTTTATGATGGTAAAGTCCAAAGACTAATGTATTTAAGAATAATTCCCAGCAAAATAGCTGGTGAATTATAATAGTATGTGGTGATGATATCCCGTTTTCTATAGACGGTAATTCCACTACAAGTTACGTTTTCTATGGGTAACTTGTTTATACAATACAGCTATTATCTGTATGATTATTAAATGGTGTCGGATTTTCCGACATGTGTATGGTTGACACCACCCCCTGCTTGTGTATAGTTGACACCACCCACTGCTTGTGTATGGTTGACACCACCCCCTGCTTGTGTATAGTTGACACCACCCCCTGCTTGTGTATGGTTGACACCACCCCCTGCTTGTGTATGGTTGACACCACCCCATGCTCGTGTATAGTTGACACCACCCCCTGCTTGTGTATGGTTGACACCACCCCCTGCTTGTGTATGGTTGACACCACCCCTTGCTTGTGTATGGTTGACACCACCCCTTATTTGTGTATGGTTGACACCACCCCCTGCTTGTGTATGGTTGACACCACCCCCTGCTTGTGTATGGTTGACACCACCCCTTGTTTGTGTATGGTTGACACCGCCCCTGCTTGTATATGGTTGACACCACCCCCTGCTTGTGTATGGTTGACACCACCCCTTGCTTGAGTATGGTTGACACCGCCCCTGCTTGAATATGGTTGACACCACCCCCTTGCTTGTGTACGGTTGACACCACCCCTTGCTTGTGTATGGTTGACACCACCCCCTGCTTGTGTATGGTGACACCCACCCCTTGTTTGTGTATGGTTGACACCACCCCCTGCTTGTGTATGGTTGACACCACCCCTTTCTTGTGTATGGTTGACACCACCCCCTGCTTGTGTATGGTTGACACCACCCCTTGCTTGTGTATGGTTGACCACCACCCCCTGCTTGTGTATGGTTGACACCACCCCTTGTTTGTGTATGGTTGACACCACCCCCTGCTTGTGTATGGTTGACACCACCCCTTGTTTGTGTATGGTTGACACCACCCCCTGCTTGTGTATGGTTGACACCACCCCTGCTTGTGTATGGTTGACACCACCCCCTGCTTGTGTATAGTTGACACCACCCCCTGCTTGTGTACGGTTGACACCACCCCTTGTTTGTGTATGGTTGACACCACCCCCTGCTTGTGTATGG
Organism: Procambarus clarkii; assembly: GCF_040958095.1. NCBI lineage: Eukaryota > Metazoa > Arthropoda > Malacostraca > Decapoda > Cambaridae > Procambarus > Procambarus clarkii. Next base: position 14,956,552 of record NC_091192.1, read on the forward strand.
TTGACACCACCCCTTGTTTGTGTATGGTTGACACCACCCCTTGTTTGTGTATGGTTGACACCACCCCTTGTTTGTGTATGGTTGACACCACCCCTTTCTTGTGTAAGGTTGACACCACCCCTTTCTTGTGTATGGTTGACACCACCCCCTGCCTGTGTATGGTTGACACAACCCCTGCTTCTGTGTGGTTGACACCACCCTAACTTGTGTATGGATGAGAGTGGTGGTATACGACAGAATAACATCTCCCAGTCCACCACCACCACCACCACCACAGATAACATCTCCCAGTCTGCCACCACCACCACCACCACAGATAACATCTCCCAATCTGCCACCACACCACCACCACCACAGATAACATCTCCCAGTCTGCCACCACCACCACCACAGATAACATCTCCCAATCTGCCACCACCACCACCACCACCACCACTACCACAGATAACATCTCCCAATCTGCCACCACCACCACCACTACCACCACCACTACCACAGATAACATCTCCCAATCTGCCACCACCACCACCATAGAATAACTTCTCCCCTTCTGCATCCACCACATTTTATTTTATTTTCTGTTCTTTAAGAATAATTTTATTCAATTCCCATACTAGCCATCAATGCCACTCGTGGCACTGTATTTCACTAGCTGTACAAAAATAATGTCATTCAGTTTCTTGTCACCGTTACATAAATTATTTTAATCCACATGTGTGTGTTATCACATTCTGTACCCCTAAGGTAAGAATTTCAGTGTCTGTAAAAAGGATTGCCAACAGTCAGGCAAGAGTACATTCTGGCACCACTATCACAGCAAATTTTCAGTCATCCATGTCTGGTTATATTAGGTGCTGTGGTTGTCCATGTCTGGTTATATTAGGTGCTGTGGTTGTCACTGTATGTCAGGCGCTCAAGCCCAGAATGACCAACAGAAGCTTACGTAAACACGATAATGTCATTAGCATGCAAAGCTGGTAAACATAATAGTATTAACAAATCTAGTTGTGTATGGTTGTCACCACCACCATGTGTGTGGCTGACACCACCTCTTGTGTGTGGCTGACACCACCTCTTGTGTGTGGCTGACACCACCTCTTGTGTGTGGCTGACACCACCTCTTGTGTGTGGCTGACACCACCTCTTGTGTGTGGCTGACACCACCACCATGTGTGTGTAGCTGACACCACCACCACTTGTGTATGGCTGACACCACCACCACTTGTGTATGGCTGACACCACCACCATGTGTGTGTGGCTGACACCACCACCACTTGTGTATGGCTGACACCACCACCATGTGTGTGTCTGACACCACCACCACTTGTGTATGGCTGACACCACCACCTCTTGTGTGTGGCTGACACCACCACCACTTGTGTATGGCTGACACTACCACCATGTGTGTATGGCTGACACCACCACCTCTTGTGTGTGGCTGACACCACCACCACTTGTGTATGGCTGACACCACCACCTCTTGTGTGTGGCTGACACCACCACCACTTGTGTATGGCTGACACCACCACCATGTGTGTGTGGCTGACACCACCACCATGTGTGTGTGGCTGACACCACCACCATGTGTGTGTGGCTGACACCACCACCACTTGTGTATGGCTGACACCACCACCACTTGTGTATGGCTGACACCACCACCATGTGTGTGTAGCTGACACCACCACCACTTGTGTATGGCTGACACCACCACCACTTGTGTATGGCTGACACCACCACCTCTTGTGTGTGGCTGACACCACCACCACTTGTGTATGGCTGACACCACCACCTCTTGTGTGTGGCTGACACCACCACCACTTGTGTATGGCTGACACCACCACCATGTGTGTGTGGCTGACACCACCACCATGTGTGTGTGGCTGACACCACCACCATGTGTGTGTGGCTGACACCACCACCTCTTGTGTGTGGCTGACACCACCACCATGTGTGTGTGGCTGACACCACCACCATGTGTGTGGCTGACACCACCACCATGTGTGTGTGGCTGACACCACCACCATGTGTGTATGGCTGACACCACCACCATGTGTGTGTGGCTGACACCACCACCATGTGTGTGGCTGACACCACCACCACTTGTCATGGGTTTTGAGTTCATACTCATAGCATGTGTGAGTTCATTACTAAAGTATACATCAAGAGCAAGGAACTTACGTCTTTGTTGTACAAAACGAAGTACCAGAACTGAAGACAGGTTAAGGAACTCAGTCTTACAACCTTAATGGAGAGAAGAAACCAAAGAGATATGATTACTATATAAATGATGCTGAAGGGAATAGATCAAGGATAATCTATTTAAACCAAGTCATAGAGATGTAAGGGAATTCTCGTATCCTTTACATGTGGCCAACAAATAGAAAGCATTGAAAGAAGTTGTTAAGTCACTTCATCCACGCCTTGAAAAATAAATTACAGAATTTGAACACAAGGGATGTAATAAGCACATGAGGTATAAAAGGCTAGGGGGGAGGGGGGAGGAGCAGCAATGGGCCAGCTCTCACTCCTCTATAGCTAGTGATAGTTAAGCACTGAGAGTTCTTAGGCATCTTCTTACATAATCTCTGTACTCACATGATCTTTGCTGTGGAAGTTGAGGCATGGACCAAGCTATAGTTGATGTCATTTCATCCTGAAACATTGTTTCCTTTCCAAAGTTATCTAAGGTGATCAGTGCCAATTGTATGCACAAATGTGAGTTCATTCTTTTAGCCAATACCATTTCTTTCAGGGTCCTCTAGCACCTATTCCATGTATGTAAGTGTTTTTAAATGTAGGTAGTGGTCGGCCAGTTTTTCACTCTGTCAGTTTTGCATCATTGCTTACTCTCATGTCGAGATTAAGCAAATTGAGCACATCTCTTGAGATCTTTAGAGCAGGATGAGAATCAAAGCAGCAGTCTGAGTAATCCCAAACACATGCCTTAATCTATGGACCACAATATGCTTAAAGACGGTGCAATCTAGGTTCTACCTGGCTCCACTAGGAGCCTGGAGGCATCAAGCTGGTAGGCAATCCATATTTTATATGTAACAGACATACACTTTTGGTGGAAAACTTCATTACCTACACCAATGCTTTAGCTTTTTTCAGTCTCCAATGACAAACTTTTCTTGGTGATCCTGTACTCTAGCCTCAGCGATCAGGCCCCCAAGTCTTTCCTCATAGTCGGAGGACCTGGTGACCTGTCCTGGGTTTGTGATCTAGAGTTGTGCAGACAACAGTCTGCATTATGATGATGGCAGAACTGTTGTCTGGTTCAATGTACCTGGATCCTTAGACCTCGATGGTAATTTTTTCTCTTGCATTCTCTGTTTGGTTACAGTCAGATTTTGATTGGGTGTGTTGAACACCTGCCAAGTTTGGGTGACCACTTTTCTGGGGGGGAGCCCCTATGGCTCCCCGGAGCTTACCAGGCTGATATGCTAATGTCAGACTTTGGCATCAGTCATGTGTACGGAGTTCTTATGGGCCTACCGGGGACAACGAGCCAGAACCTGGCCCCCTCGGAGAGGCAAGGGGAGCAATGGCCTATAGAAACCCCCGTGTGGTTGGAAGCATTCTATGTCTGCTATCGACCGGGTAAGGCACCCAGAAAGGTAGGCGTCCCAAAACAAACCCCTATTCTGGTGAAAATTGCAACCAAAAGCCGAACGAGTGGATAGAACTCCCCAAACACAAACGAGCAAACTAGTATGACGTCATTCGTTGTCGCGCCACTGTCTGCGCAGCCCCCCCCCCTCCCCGGGAGGGGGAAGGGATAGTTTTCACCAATCATAGCGGCCGGCTCTGTTCCGCCTGGGTACGCTGTACTTTTGCGGGGTTTTCTTTTTCTTTTTGTTTGTCTACCTGGTGGGGGCTCTGCCTTTGGTTCTTTCACCCTTTGTGTCAAGTTCTCTTCCTTCCTCCGGTGGTTCCCCCTGCTAGGTCTCTGTGAGTGTAAACGTCCCGGGGGTTCAGCTCTTAAAATGTTGTTTGGTAGCCATGGGCGCCGGTTAGCAGTACCCTGCCTGGGATTACCTGAGCGCGAGTCCTCTTATAGTAAATTCTCAGGACCCTGGGAAACCCCCTTGGGGGAGTGTACGTGGGCCCGATAGATATGGCCCCGCTGTCTCCCCCCTCCTCGCTTTATGCGAGGTCGAGGGTTGCTCTGTCCCCTTGTCTTAGGGTGACTCTCACGGTTTTGCCTCCGTCTGCAGCCTGTGGGGTCGGTGACATCTTCGGCCCGGGGTCCTGCAAGTTTTGTTGCTTGTTAATGACTCGGTTACCCAGTCTTATGCTGACTATGTGGGTGCAGGCTGCACAGGCGTTGCATATTGGGTTTCAGTGGCAACACGCTAGTTGTTTGCTCCCCGGAAGCCCCGAGGCTGCCCCGTTTTCGTTGGTGGTCTTGTCGGGTTCCCCCCCCCCCCTTCCTCCCTACATCCGGGTTGTTGCTGTCTGTGGGTTCGGGGTCAGGGAGGGGCTTCCATGGTTTTGAGACTCGGTTGGTCTCAGGGACTTCCCCTTCCCGGGTAGCGACGGGGGCATTCGAGCCTGTTTCCTCCAGCCGCGTTTTAAGAGTATGCTGGTGGGCTCCCTTCCTTAGTGCTTTTCACAGCTGCCCCGGTTTTCTTGAGACTGGGGCTTTGGGGGGGACAGCTTGGCCCCGGGGCCTGCTGGGTGGGTTCCCCGGGGCTGGGGTGAGGGGGCCTCAGGCCCGTTGGTTCCCGCCGGGGTTTTTCTTTCCCTCTGGGCGGGGATGGCGGTTTTGTGGAGTGGGGTTTTTCCTTCCCCCCTCTCCACACGAGTATTTAGGCGTCGGCCCCTCCTCGGGTTCGGTTCCTTGTCCATTATGCCCGTTGCTTCCGTCCTGTCGGTGGGTGCTTTTATACGTTTTTCGCCCCTTTTTCCCGGGACGGGACTTCTCTGTCATGTCCCCCTCTTCTTGGGGTTCTGCATGTCTTTTGGTCTTGGGTGCGTCTGGGTTTTTCTGTGCCTTCGTCCTTTGTGTTTGCTTCTATATGTTCTCGAAGGTTCGGGACGGTTTTGCTTCTTCCCGTTTTACTGGTACATCTGTCGTCGTTCGGTGGGGCTTCCCTCGGGTCCTTTCTAGGGCTTGTGGATCTTATTCCGGGCAACTTCTGGGTTTTTGGCCTTCTCGTTTATTTGTTCATATCTTTTCTCTCCGCGCTGTGTCTCAGCACTGCTCGTTTTCCTTCCGTTCTGGTCCGGGATGCCGGATTGGACTACTTGTAGCCGATTGGGCTACTTGTAGCCAGTTGGGCTGCTTGTGCCCGGTTGGGCTAATTGTAGCCGGTTGGCTACTTGTCACCATGTTGGGCTACTTGTAGCCGGTTGGGCTACTTGTCGCCATGTTGGGCAACTGGTGGCCCACTTGGGTTCCGTTTCTGTTCATTGTTTTTCTTACATGGGCCAGCTATGTTGACTTCTGTTTCCATGAGTTGGTCTGTTTCTTCAACAGATCGCTCGGGTTACGACCCGTTGAGCTACTTTTCTGCTCTATTGTTGGTTGGAGTAGGATGGACCTGTATAGCCGAACCTGTTGGGCTACTTTTTTTCGTGTCCTGCGCATGCGCCGTGGGAGTTTGTTTTGGTTCCGGGCGGTGTGCACACGTGCTGGTGTTCTGCGTCCATTTTCTCTCGGGGGCTTCGCCTCTCGCTCTTATCATTCTCCAGTCCGTGTCCCGGTGCTCTTGGGAGTGTTCTGGAGTGCCGCTGTGGGGAGGTCACGAGGTTTTTCCCTGCGTTTTTGGGTGGGAGGAGCCTCTTTCGCCGCTCCCCTCCTCTTCTCCGGCATGAGTGCCCAGGTCGTGTCCGGTAGCTACGTTCTCATAGGCTTACGTCATGGCCCTTTAGCGCCTATGTTCTGCAGGTGAGTTGGTGCGGTTTGGCGTCTCCTTCATCCTGACACTGTTTTGTTTTTGGGAGTAGGAATGGGTGTACATACGTACTTGAGAACGTTGAACATAAAAACCGAGGTGCCTGCTGCAGGGCTATTGGCCCATACGTGGCAGCTCTTGTTCTCGCCACCCGATTTCTTCCTCGGATCACAGGTGACTGCAGGAGGCCTCTTGGCCCATATGAGGTGGCTCCTGCCTGTACTCATCCTGCCCCTCCTATACTTGTCTAACCATGCTTGAGTTCGGGGTCCCGCCTCTACCTTGTTCCACGGTGCAACGGTGGAGGTGCCTGTTCGGTGGTACGTTTTCCTGTGTCGAGGGTGTTCTGTGCTCGCCTAATTGTGCTTGTGGGGTTGGGCTCTGGCTCTTTGGTTCTGCCTCTCACCTGTCGTTCGCCTGACGTGCGGATTCTGTGCCTCCTGGGCTCTCTCGTCTCTACACTTGGGGCTGTGTAAGGGGTCAGCCCAGGTGTGGGCTGCCTAATGTGTTCCATCAGTTGCCTATTACACTGCACATGTTTCTTCTAACGTCCCTGTGGCTCGGTTGGTTACTCGGTTTCCACCTGTGTCCCCTTGTTGTGTGCCACCCGTGTTACAGTTTCTCCTTATCTTCCCTGTCGCTTCCTCTGGGAGTGTAGTGACATTTTGCTGCAGTTTTGATACTGCGGCTGCGTGTGGGGGTATGGTTGTGGCGTTTTGTTCGGCCCTTCTGTGCTCCTTCTGGCGCCTTCCTTGTTTAGATTTTTGTTCCCTTGATTTTCTGGCGCCCTCCTTTTTTTACCGGTCTTGCTGTGCCGGGCCTGGTTTTTTCCATGTTCCTTGGATTCTCTGTCCTGACCTCGTTGTCCTCGCCTAGTTGTGCTGGCTGGGGATAAGCTTGGGCTCTTCGTCTCGCCCCTCGCCTCTCATTTGCTTTCTGTTCAAGTCCCGGAGCCTTATGGGCTCTTTTCTGCACTGGATGCTGGGTGTGGGGGTTGGCCTCTGCAATTTCCCTTCCTCATGCATTCCTCTCGTTTTCCTGCTTCACTCTTGTCCCTGGCCGCTGGTGCTGGGGCGTTTCTGCTAGTCTTTTTATCATTTCCTCCTTCACACTGTTGTGTGTTTTGTTTGTGCCTTTTGGCCTTCCTGTTGCCAGGTTTGTTTCCTGTTTTCCTGGCTTGCCCTGCCTGTTGTTTTTTTCAAGGTCTTGTGATGTCCCTTTTTCGGTGTCTCACGTCGAACCCGTGGTTTCCGATCCCCTGGCGAGCTTGCTCGTGTTGGAGTTTTCTGTTCGGCAGACGTTCCATCTCCTTCTTGCCGGCTTGGACTTCCAGCTCTGCTTCCTTGGTGGTCGCACCCAAGATCTTCCTGCAGCTCCACCTCTTCCTAGGCTCGGATGACCCTTGACATCGCTGATTCCGTTCTGCCTCAGGGATCTCGCGTCCGTTGGTGGTCGGGTGGTTTCGTTGTTGGTGTCCCACCTGTGTGCTTCTTGGCGGCAGTATGGCGTGTTTTGGCGGTCCTTCCTTTTCCTTCTGTCCTTTCTTCGGTGACTGAGTTTATTGGCGTCAGCTTGGTTTTTCTGCTGGGGCTTTGGGGCCGTCGACTTGCTGCATACTGTCTCCTCGTTTTATGCGGCGCTGGCGGAGCCGCTTCGGCTTGCTTTCGGACTTTCATCTGCGTCGTTCGTAAGCTGTGTCGAGCTTGTTTCACCTCCAGCCTGTTCTTGCGCCACTTGAGCCATCCTAGTCATTGGACAGATTGCTTTTTCTTTCGTCTCATTTTCTTATGGCCCCTTTGGTTCCGGTTTGTTTTTCGATGGCTCTTTCCCGGTTGGCATTGGCCTCTGGGGGTTGGGTAGGTGAGCTTTATGCTCTCCTCCTGCCCAGGGTTTTTCTGCTCCTTCGGTTGAGGTGATCGGTTTGGTCGTCTGCTGCCTTTTCCATCTTTTCTGGCGAAGGATGAGACTGCTTCTTTCCGGAGGGGTCCCTGGGTTGTTAATGGTTGGTTGGTTGGGCCAGAGGTGCATTTGTTCTTGTCCCGTTGCGGCTCTCCGCCGTGGTTGGCACGCCATGGCTTCTAGGTCCATGGACGCAATTTGGGTTGCTCCGGTTCCCTTCTTCCCTGTTAATGGGCGTGGGTCTCCCAGGTCGTCCGCAGGGTTCTTCAAACTCTTCAGCCTGTGGTCTATCTCCGTGCCCATGACGTCCACAAGTTCGCGGCTCTTGCTGCCATCTTTGGTACTGTGTCCTGGGAGGACGTTCAGGCATGGGGACTTTGGAGGTCGAAAAGGATCCTTGGCTGTTCGTTACCTTGTACACGTTCCTGGGCCCAGTCGGGCCTGTGTCGCTTTGGGTTGGCGGATGCATCCTGTTGTCTCGATTTCGGGTTGAGTAGTATGCGGCGACCACCTCCCGGGTCGGTCCCTATTCTTTTCCTCTGTGGGTAGTTAGCTCCAGGGAGCCATAGGGGCTCCCCCCAGAAAACCAGCATTGAATGTAATGAAACACCATTTTCTGGGTGAGTCCCGGAGGCTCCCCGGCATCCCTCCCTCCCTCCGGCGGTTTTTTCGCATGTTTTTGACATCCAGCCTCAGAACTGGGGTGTGGATCGCCGGCGCGGTAGGTCTGGGGCTCCCCCTTCCCCCGACCCCCGGGGAGGGGGGGCTGCACAGACAGCGGCGCGATGACGAATGACGCCATATTAGTTTGCTCGTTTTTGTTTGGGGAGTTCTATCCACTCGTTCGGCTTTTGGTTGCAATTTTCACCAGAATAGGGGTTTGTTTTGCGACGCCTACCTTTCTGGGTGCCTAACCCGGTCGATGGCAGACATAGAATTCTTCCAACCACACGGGGGTTTCTATAGGCCATTGCTCCCCTTGCCTCTCTGAGGGGGCCAGGTTCTGGCTCGTGGTCCCCGATAGGCCCATAAGAACTCCGTACACATGACTGATGCCAAAGTCTGACATTAGCATATCAGCCTAATAATTAGCTCCAAGGAGCCTCCGGGATTCACCCAGAAAATGGCGTTTCATTACATTCAATGCTGGTTTTTTGAGCCTTTGTCTTGGCAAATAGTTTATGTTGCCACTAACAAGCCTAGATATCTCAGACTGAAATATTGGTGTTGGTTTCTTTATTCTTACCTTGTGGTCCCTCCTAGCAGGCTCCTCTATTTTGAGGAGCAGCTTCTTCATCTTGTGTCTCTCAACTCCTAGCTACCAATCCTGCTGCAGTGAGCACCTGTGTGCGACAAAGATTCCGAAATCTTTTGGAATTTGTAGCATGAGGAAGGAGAAAGAGAATGAGGATGCCTACTGAGAGCAAAGACCTTTCGCACAACTGATGACCCATCTTATAAGCCCAATGCTTGGCTTTATCCATGTAATCTTCACACCAGGAATGTGGCGTGATCAAGGTTGCCACCCAGAGAGAGCAAAGAACACATTCCTGAGAGTAAAAGTGACATATACCCAACACATCAAATAATTTAATGGTAAATTTCCCAACTACATCAAACACTGTCAAGCCAGTCCCTAAAATGTTCGACCATCATGAACAAAATGTGGAGGCATAGTAAATGATGTAGCCAATACAAATGTAGCCATTTTTGTTCCAGCCGGAACAAAAATGGCAAACACATGTACAGCAACAAAACTCTGCCAAGATGTATTACAGCCTTGAGGGTACACAGATGAAGTGCATCCCAACACACGGTGAAGAAGCGACCAGTTGTGCAGTGACCAGTGATGAATGTGATCAGTCCCCATTCATAGCACAGTTGTGCCCCACACAGCAGAGGTAAGTAGTTGGCAATGTAATGGTAGTCTCAAGGGAAAGCCACTGCTAGTAAAGGACCAAACTGGAATTGAAGGAACCAGATGTATATTTAATATTAATAATACATACACAGTCCAAATGCCTATTTCCAGGAATTGTGACAAGGAACTGCAAATAGAGTGGGGAAGTTAAAGAGGAGAATTACCATTGATGAAGGCATAAACTGACCAGGAAAAGAGACACTAACCATTGTCCATCAGTTGTGTAACTCCAGACAAAAACAAAGATCTTGTTTACACACACACAAGAGAAGCATTCACCAATGCGGCATAAGCCACTGCACAAAAACCCAGTCTTGAACGTAATGAAATGCCTTTTATTTGAGGAGCCCCGGTGGCTCTCTAAAGCTATCTTGCTGAGATGCAACATACTAATGCTACATACACATTAGTTCCAGAAGTTGTGTTGTGCCTACTAGGGACCAGAGTCAGAACCTGGCTTCCTCACAGGGGGCCCCTCCGTGGTGTTGCCTCGTCGTGGTGAGGGGCTCACGTACACCTCCCACGGACTGGTAAGGGTTGCCTTCGCCCCTCTCCTGCCCCCTCTTTGGGTTTTGTACATGCAGAAGGGCACCACGTAGGGTCCTTGTGAATCATCGGACCACCCGCTGGAGGGGTCGCCCGTGAGGGGCTGCCCTGAGTGGATGGCTGGGTGTCCAGGCTGGGGCAATAGGGAGAATGAGGTCTTTGCACCAGTGTGGGAAAATGGACGATGTGGTAGGACTCCCCTGTTAAAAAGGGGAGCACCGCTGGGGACGACGCACCCCTTTCTGCACTGGTCTGCGCTTAGCCTCCCTGGCTGCCCTGGTAGGTGGTATTCCTTGGTTCCAGGCTCCAGACTGTTTAAAATTATTGATTTATGGACAAAAGCTTTGTTGTGATGTTGGTGTTGCAACCTGATAATGATTAACTATCGGATAGCTGAAGTGCTGCTTGACAATTTGTGTCATGTCCAGCTGCATTTGGAAAGACTTTGAATTTTATGTAAATGCACTTTAGCTGCATTCTGGGACAAAGTAAATATTTTCCAGTGTCTTCCTGGCACCAGTATGACCTGGCACACAGTTTTCAAGATTTTCACTGAGACTGCGCTGGTGCAGAATGCCACCCTTGCCCTGACTAGATCCTCACCAGTGGTCGATAGGATCTTGCTTTTGGGAGTAACCAAGTGGTTTAGCTCAGAACATAAGGTGAGGAGTCATGATATCAGATTACAATGTCTTGGCATTTTGATCCAAAACCTTTTGGTTTTTCAGATGTCATGCACTAACCTTACAGCTCAAATTTTGGTTTGAAATGCAAATTTGTATAGATCCAGATTAATGTACAGTAATTGAAACATGCAAAACAAGGTTAAACTGTATTGTACTTCCTTTATTTCTTGAACACACACACACACAGCTGCTTCCTCCACCACACAGTAACTTTCATGTTTAGGCCCAAAGTGTAATAGCTCATTACATCTGGAAGTGCCACCTAGAGTAGACTTTAAGTAGTTTACTTATTGTAGACTCATGTGGTGCAATTTTTACATTCATTATATTTACAGTACTTGTTCTTCAGGTTTGTTTTGTCTTGTGGATGAACATACTAATATTTTAATAATTTAATGATAATTATACAAAAATAATGAGCTTGTACTTGTACAGTCTGGATGAGGAGTTGGTGCGTCTTGGTCGCCAGCACTATATGGCTCGCAGGGACTCCACTGTTGACACCCTTACTAGTGTGAAGGGCTTCAGCTCTATTCATGCTGCCAAGATGCAGAATGAGGCCCTGGAAGCTTCTGTAAGTGAATTGAATGATCAGGATATTCCTGGCAGCTCTGGTGAAGCACAGAAAAGACTGCCTGTCACAATCCAGCAGCAGAGCATAGAGAAAGAAGACATTTCTAACCAAGAATCCAAGGGAGAAAAACAAGTCAGCCCTGAGGCTGTGGTGCCAAATGGAAGGACTCATTCAGAGGTTCCATATATAGTAATTAAGGAATCTAAAGGTTCTAATGATGAAAGTTCGAGTACAAAGCCAATATCAAAAATTAACTGTGTTAAGAGCAAAAGTCAAAGTACAGTGCCAAAAAATATTTGTGATAATGTTGTAGTGCCAAAAACTCAGTTCCGAGACAAACGTGGATGCTATCACCAGAAAAGACAGTCCCGGGCTAGATCCAGATCTCCACAACCCCCTGCATATGCCATTCAGATGAACCACATAGACCATGCATCAGAAATGGAGCTGCAGGTAGGAGCAGCTATCACCATAACCCCAGGAGACAACCATGACTTCAATAGGAGCCATGCCTCTCCAGGGGCAAGCTACAGGGTATTCCTCAAAAACAGTCCTGACGGCAGATGCACAGAAGACCATGATGATGAATCTTCAACTCGGACTCCTAATTTTCCACTGGGATCAAGAAGAGAGTCGAACCGAGGACCCAGCATGCCTCGTACAGCCTCTCCACCCATGCTGTGCCACAACAAGGTCTTCCCACAACTTGGCATGGCAACTCTAGCAAGGGATCCCACCAGACCCACCACAAGCTCTGCAGGGACTTGGAGCCATGGAGCTCTTCCAGGCATACAGCCACAACAACAGGAACTGGGAGGGATGCACCCCACAGCACTGCGGGGAGTGACCGCAGAATGCCAGGTGCATCCACACACTCAGGACCCGCCATCGCCCACAGAGTCCACCATGTTGTGACCCCCACCCTCACAAGGCTCCTCACCTTCCCTGCGTCATCTGCCCAAGCTTCTATTGCACTTTCCACCCCCCTTCACATCCCTCAACATAACACGCCTCACCACCTTAATCTTCTGCATCCCTCACATCACTGCAATATTCATCATTTCTTGTAATTCAGTAGCTGATGCAAGTAAATTGTCTCATAACCTATTATTTCTCACACTTCAAAAGTGTCTTACTGCAGTAGTGCATTTTCTCCTTAGTTTCTCATTGACTAGACCTGAAACACATGCCTTCTGCTCCTTTGTGTTATGTTATCACCTTTGCTCTGCCTTGTCACATCTCATGTTTACTTCATATCCTCACTACCATTCCAGTGCATCTTCTCCGTGGCTCAACTATTGTTCTTCTGCATCATCCCCTATGCCTTATATCTCCCATTCCTGTCTCATATTTTGTTCACAATTCACCCTTTCCTGGACTAAGTCTCCTCCTTGGCTATTCCACAAGTCTTGAGCAACTCTGGCTTGATAGAAATGGTGGGCGGAGGTGGACATGAACATTACAACGGGGAACACATATCATGGTTCTCATACTACTACTGTGGCCATTCTGGGTTCAGTTTGGTGCAGGGTTGCTAATCATTCTCAAGAAACAGAGAGAATGGAGCCTCAGTCATATTAATGTGATTATAATTGTGGTAAGATGAAGGGGTCTATCACCAGTAAATAATTACCTCTGTCTGCCCATACAAAACTTATATGTATGGAGTCTTGATTTGTATAAGACTTCAAAAAGCTAATGCTCTCTCTTCCTACAGTGACTTTTTATAATAAGCATATACTTTCATCTCTTAGTATATGACTATTTTTACAATAAACCCTCATTTCACTGCATCCAGTGACTATTTTGATGATCTCCCGTCCTTCGAATATGTTGATGTCAAACTTGCTTCCTGTACTATACAGTAAATATTTTTATAATTCACAATCCTCAAGATTCCTTGCAGTCACTTTTATATGTGTAAACAGAATATCTTGTCTTAAATAACCATAACTTCCATTCATCATATGAAATCTCCATCTATATTCCCTGACCACCTTAACTGTCATATTTCCACCTTTGGTGGAAATAAACCTTGAGACCTCGTCCCTTGATTCATCTGTGATTTTCCATGCCAGAAGTATGAGCTAACTTTAAGGCAAAAGTACAGAGTTGTAGTCACTGTGACTGCGTTCATGCCGACTGATTTATGAGAGACACTTTGTAATGAGTGTTTAGGCCACTGTCTATGATCCAAGAGATAAACTCTGTCATAGGTTTCTTGGCTCGTTTCATAGAAAATGAGCTTCTTCAGACGTCCAGTCCACTGCACAACTGTTCATAGTTTATATTTCAAGTAGTAATAGAAAGAGATGTTTATTTGACACTAATTATATTTACTTTAATAGAAATAAGTAAAGAATTTATTTTCGTGAAATAACAAATACCTGTACATTTTATATCTCGGTTATTATGTGAATAATTACCAGAGGCAGTTGGAAGGCACATGGCACAAGTCTCGATTGAGAATGGGAGAGTTTTGCAGGTGTGGTGTTGGTGATGGGAGAGTTTTGCAGGTGTGGTGCTGGTGATGAATAATGTGTTGGAGTGTCTTTCAAACTGTGTCTTGATGAACGCAGTCGGCCGGTAGTCGCATCTCTGTCAGCTGAGTGGTTACCAGCGAACTAAGTAATAAATTGGGCCTTCGCTGCAGATATAAACAAGTGTTTGCTAGTGGCATCTGTAATGAAACAGATTTCTAGAGTCTTCTACAATAGGATTTGTTTCCGATACAGTTCTCTGTGACACATATAGTAACTTCTTTGTGGTACTGCTAAAATAATAATAGATTTTATTGCAGAACTTTGTAATATATCAGGGTTTTAGAGACTGAGTTCTAAAAATTAAATTCATTCTGTCTCATCCTTCACTCACTTTTTTTCCTTTTTCATATTCTTAGAAAAAAAATTTGGGGAACCCTATCGGCTTCCCGGAGCTATCCAGGCTGATATGTATATTATTAGACTTTGGCATCAGACAGTGTGAATGGAGTTCTAGGTCTACCGGGGGCCATGAGCCAGAACCTGGCCCCCTCAGAGAGGTATGAGGAGCAATGGCCTATAGAAATGCACATGTGTAATTACCTAAGTGTGTAATTACCTAAGTATAGTTACAGGATGAGAGCTTCGCTCATGGTGTCCCATCTTCCCAGCACTCCTTGTCATATAACCCTTCGAAACTACTGACGGTCTTGGCCTCCATCATCTCACCTAACTTGTTCCAACCGTCTACCACTCTGTTTGCTAAAGTGATTTTTTTTATTTCTTCAGCATCTGTGTTTAGTTAGTTTAAATCTATGACCTCTTGTTCTTAAAGTTCCAGGTCTCAGGAAATCTTCCCTATCAATTTTATCGATTCCTGTTACTATTTTGTACGTAATGATCAAATCACCTCTTTTTTCTTGTCTTCTTGTTTTGGCATATTTAATGCCTCTAACCTCTCTTCGTAGCTCTTGTCCTTCAGTTCTGGGAGCCACTTAGTAGCACGTCTTTGCCCTTTTTCAATTTGTTGATGTGCTTCTTAAGATATGGGCACCACACAACCGCTGCATATTCCAACCTTGGTCTAACAAAAGTCGTAAACAATTTCTTTAGTATTTCGCTATCCATGTATTTAAAAGCAATTCTGAAGTTAGAAAGCGTGGCATAAGCCCCTCGCACAATTTTCTTAATGTGATTCTCAGGTGATAGTTTTCTATCTAGAACCACCCCTAGATCTCTTTCTTCATCAGACTACTTTAAAGATTTTCTCACATAATTTATAGGTTGTGTGGGGCCTATGATCTCCTAATTCCACATTCCATAACATGGCATTTATTTTACATTAATTTTGATTTGCCAAGTAGTGCTCCATATACTTATTCTGTCCAGGTCTTCTTGAAGGGCATGACTATCATCTAATTTCTTATCTTCCCTATTATCTTAGCATCATCAGCAAACATGTTCATATAATTCTGTATTCCATCTGGTAGATTGTATATGTAGACAATGAACATTACCAGTGCAAGAACTGAACCCTGAGGTACTCCGCTTGTGACATTTCTCCAGTCTGATACACGTCCTCTAATTACTGCTCTTACTTTTCTGTTAGTCAGAAAATTTTTCATCCATGTTAACAGCTTACCTGTCACCCCTCCAATGTGTTCCAGTTTCCAGAATAACCTCTTATTTTTTTTTAGATATATGCAAGAGCTGTTACATTCTTGTACAGCCACTAGTACGCGTAGCGTTTCAGGCAGGTCCCTGGAATACGATCCCCGCTGCGAAGAATCGTTGTTACAACCAAGTACACATTTTACTGTTGCGTTAAACAGAGGCTACAGTTAAGAATTTGCGCACAGTAAATCCTCCCCGGCCAGAATACGAACCCATGACAAAGCGCTCGCGGAACGCCTGACGGGTGTCTTACCACTACACCATGGAGACTGAACTTAGTTCAGTCTGAGTTCTTATGTGGAACTCTATCAAAAGCCTTTTCTGTGGGGAGCCCCTAAGGCTCCCTGGAGCTTATCAGGCTAATGTATGTTATATTAGACCTGGACATTAGCTAAGGAGTTCAGACCTACCAGGGACCAGTGCCAGAACCTGGCCCCTTCAGAAAGGTTTCAGGGAGAAATGGCCCTGGAAAATCTCTTTGTGGTTGGGGTTTCCTTATCTGCCATCAACCGGGGTTAGGCACCCAGAAAGGTAGGCATAAAAAAACAAACCCCATATGGTAAAAAACTAAAACAGAAAACAGAACAGAGAGGTAGAAATGCCCTATAATCCAACGGAAACAAGCAAACAAGCAAACATCACACTTTACTGCCGCGCCGATCGTCCACGCAGCCCTCCCCACCCAGAGCCCCGGACCTCACCGCCCAGGCTGCCTAGAATCAGTTTGTACACTAATGTCAACCAGGATAGACGCTTCTCTGGCCTCAGTTTCCTAGGCCTTGTTTGCCTTGTGTGGCGTTCACTGCCGTGTGTTGTGTTGTGCAGTCGCCAGGTGTTCCTCATCAGTACCAGGGCTGCATGCGCTTAGGGGCTTCCTTCCCCAAGCGCCCTGTGAGTACTGCCCCCTGCGTGACAGGGTTATCTTCCCTGGGGCATTCAGTAACCATTCCCGTTGAGGTTCTTGCTGCTCGGCATTTGCCTCACCCTTGGGGCCAGCTGGGGTTTGGGGCTCTTGTTTGGCTCTGGGTAGGGACTGGTATTGTGCTGGTTAGGGCATCAAGGTGTTGCACAACCTGCCACCTAAGCGGCGACTGGTTCCTGTTGCCTCTGGAGACGGTGTACTTTTGCGGGGGTTTTCTTTTGTTTTTATTTTCATTTTCCTGGTGGGGGTTTGCCTAGTGTGGCTATAGTTCCATTGGTAGTGTTTGGTGGCCCTCTGCTAGGCCCCTGTGATTGTACACGTCGCAGGGGTTTTCAGTGTTGTCCTCTACCCCCTTGTTATTTTTGGGTTTCTTAACCGGTTAACAACACCTTGCCCAGGCTTCCCATAGTTGTTACCATACGGGCCCTGGAAACCCCTGTCGGGGCTTGGTGGACCATTGAGTGTGTCTTCCGGGTTCCAAACCGTCTTGTACAGGATCGTTGGTTGCTGTGCCCTTGTCTCCGGGTGACAGTCGCCACTTTTACCTCCGTCATGTTCCCTGTTGGGTCACTGACACCTTGACCCGGAGTCTTGCAAGAGATATTCTCTGCTTGTTCTCCAGTACTCTCCTGATGTTATTACTGTTCAGAGTACAGGCGGCATCCGTGTTGCAAGCTAAGTTGCTGCAACACGCTAGATTGGTTTCCCACTCGGATGCCCCGGGGTCACCCCGTTTTGGTTAGGTGCTGTTCGCCCTTTTCCTTCCCTGTTCCCGGCTCCGGATCGTTTGTGGGTTTTGGGGTCGTGGCGGGGTTTAGTTGGGGCTGAGACTCGGGTGGTTTTGGGGGCTGCCCCGTTCGGGTTGGGGATGGAGGTTTTCAAGCCTGTTCCTCCTGCCAAGGCTTCTGGGTCTTACCAGCGGCCCTTTCTTGCTACCTTTTCCATGGACTCTCTTTTCTTTAAGGGCGGAGGGCTTGGAGGACGACTCTGCCCAGGGACCTCTGTTGCGGGTTCCCGGGGCTGTGGGGGATGCCTGCTAGCAGTTCTGGGGCTGTTTGCCCCTGCCTGGGTTTTCTGCTTCTGGACATGCACATGGGTATACGAGCGAGCAACTTGGGTGAGTTTTTCACCTTTTTCAGGGGTTTTATTCTCCTGTTGTCGTGGGTTCTTTGGTTTCGTTCTGGAGGTTTCTTCCTCTTGGGCCTCCTTTGTGGGTTCAGGGGGCTTTGTTTCCTCGTGTGTGACCCGGTTCTGCCTTTTGGGGTTCCGGGGTCTTCCTGGCTTGCAGACTGATATTTTTGGGTCTTGGCACGTATTGTGGTCATGTTGGGACTTTGGGGTTTTGTTGTCGAGGTGGGCCTTTTGATGCAGTTTTGTGCCTTCTTCGCCTGGCCGGCGTGGTGCTCTCTGCCTACTGGTCGGTGGCTTGTAATTTTCTTTTCACGTGTATGTGTGTGTGTACACATGTACATGTACATGTGTACACTGTGTGTGCACATGTGTATGTAATGCAGCTTGTGTGTGTGTGTGTATTTGTGTGTGTATATGTATATATGTATGTGTACATAATATATATGTATATATGTATGTATACTTTTTCTTTTGGAAAGGGCTCTGTTCACTTCACTGTTAACAGGGCGCTGGGGGAGCAGCTTGCTCTGTTGACTCTTGCATGGTCCCGCAGTTAGTGGGCGCTTTTGGTTGTCTTCCGGCCTCTGGTGGCAGCGGCGGACGGCTTCTCCCCCCTTTTGGGGGTTCAGGGCTGGCAGGGTGGGCTTCTTCCCCTGCGCTTCGTCATGTCATCTTAGTGGGTGCGTTGGACGTGGTCGATCCGCCTCATCCTTCTGGAGTTCCCGTCTGCTATATGCAGACACGGGCCTGTCAAATCTCCGGTTCTTCTGGACTTCTTCAGTCTGCGCTCTGGATTCTATGCCTTCATCGGAGAACTGTTGTCTCCGGTCCGGCTTCTGTTGGGGCCGGGTGCCTGGATGGTGGCCCTGGACCTCCAGATCAATTCTTGGCACGTTCCTCTCCAGTTTTCTGGGACTGGCATAGTTGGTGGTAGGGGCTTCAGGCTTGCCGCTTTTGTTACCTTCCCTAGTTTGTAATTGGCACTTGGTGTATTTACGCACCTTTACCGGATCTTGGTGCCCTGTCTGAGTCTGCTTGGGATTCGGTGTCTGGCCTACCTCAACGACTGGCTGGTGTGGGCTCTCAGTCAGTCCACTTGTCTGCTCGCCAGGCGTGTGGTTCTTTCCAGATCGCCGGGTTTGGTTTCCTGGTGATCTGGAGGCCATTCCATCTGTTTCCGTCCCGGGTTCGCACCTGGCTGGGTCTTGTTTAGGGCTCTTAGGCCGCTCCTTGTCCTTCCCTCCAGAAGTGTTGTTGCGGCTGTATTCCCGCCTTCAGCTGTTCATGAGGGGGTCGCGGGTTGCTCGGCGGTTGCTCGAGCAGGTGTGCAGGAGTCTGAACTTCCATGTGCTGATCTGCCCGCAGGGTCGGGTTTGGCTTAGGCATCTGTTTGGTTCCTTCAGAGACTCCCCTTTCGCTTCTCTTGCAATCGTTGGGTTCGTTCCTCCGGGGATCTTGTGTTGGTGCTGCGTCACCAGCTTCCTCTTTGGGGTTTTCGGGGTTCCATGCCTTGGCACCTCTCCGAGCCTTTGCTCGATGTGTTCACGAACGGGTCATCTCTTGGCTGGGGCTTTGTGACCAGTGCTCACCAGGTCGGCCGGGGATGGTGGGGTCTGTCCGTCCGTTGGGCTCACAGCACACTTCGTGAGTTTGTGGCTGTCTGGTTTGCGCTTCGGAGGGTTCGGGTCACTCGGTGCTCTACCATTCAGCTCCATTTGGACTGTTCTCTTGTGGTTCTTTGCTGGAACCACAGGGTTTCTCTTAGGTATTTGCCTTTGGGGTTGGTCCCTTCGAGTGGCTCGTTTGCTGGATTCTCGGGGTTTGGCAAACCGTGAGGTTCATGTCCGGGGTGTGTGTTCTACGTCCTGGCGGGCAGCCTGTCTCGGTTCATTCCTCTGTTCGCGGATTGGCCAGTCGTCGCCGACTCATTTCGTTGGCTCTGCCGGACGCATGGACTCTTGTCCATGGACGTCTTTAAGTCGGCTTGGTCTAGGCATTGCCCATTCTATGTGGCGCCCTTACCCACCTGCAAGGCGGTCACAATGGATGCCTTTCAGCAGGACTGGTCGAGGTGAGGGTACCTGTTCCTCTTCTCCTGGTCCAGATGTTGCTTTGGGTTCTGGCTCGGTTGGAGCCCATTCCCAAGAGAGTAGTCCTCATGGTCCCTTGGTGGCTGGCCCAGCTATGTTTTCTGACGATGCTTGATAGGTGTCCGAACCCGGGGCATTTTCCCGCAGCTCCGCCTCTTTCGGCAGGTCAGACTGGTCCTGTTCGTGACTGGTTCGGCCTTCTCCTCGGCTCTTTGTGTCTGGTATTTTGATGCGGGCATCACCATCTCTGTGGTGATCAGGTGGCTTTGTTGATGGTGTCCATTCCTACCCACATGCTTGCTTGCCCACATGCAAGCTTCGTCTCGGCGACAGTATGATGTTCCTGGTGTTTCTATGCACCTTTTTCTTGCTCTTCGTAGGTCGTCTTCTCTTTCGCATCGGGTTGTCTTGTCCTTTCTTGGGTTTTCAGGACTACAGTTATTTGATGTTTCTTACTGTTGCCTCGTTTTGTGCGGCGCTGGCGCAGCCGCTCTGGCTTGCATTTGGGGAGGACGTCACATCTGCCCCGTTCTGTACGCTTTCTCGTGTTTTGTTTCACCTCCGGCCTGCTCATGCGTCTCCTGAGCCGTCCTGGTCCTTGATCAGAGTGCCCTCTTATCTTCTCAGTTTGAGGTAGCCTTCGGTTCAGATTTCTGCTCTTTGGTACTGGTGGTAGGTTTGTACGTTTGCAGCCTTTCTCCGTCCTTCTGGCAACGATCGAGACGGCTGCTTAACGGAGGGGTCCTTGGGTTATTGATGTTTGATTGGTTTGGCCGGGGGTGAGTCCTGTGTTGTCCGGCTACGCTTTTTGCCATTACCTGCGTACCATGTCTGGGGATGCGCTTTGGGTTGATCCGGTTCCCCTCGTTCCCTGTTTCAGAGCTCGGGTCTCCCAGGTCGTCCGCATAGTTTTTAGGTCTTCCAGTCTGGTCTATCCTGGCGCCCATGCTGTTCAGACGTTTGCAGCTTTCGCTGCTGTGTTGGTGACGTCTAGGGCTCATTTCTGGCGCAAGGATTTGAGGATCGCACAGGTTCCTGGCCGCCTGTTCTTTATGCGCGCGTCTGCTTCTGTGCGTTCTAGTTTCCTTGGGTCACAGGAAAAAACCCACCGGTCGGCGGTTTTTTCACGTTGGTTGAACCATAGCTTCCGAACTGATGCTAGACAGCTGGAGAAGTGAGGTCTGGGGCTGCCCCCTCCCGCTCTCGGGGCGGGGATGGATGCGCTGACGATCAGCGCGGCAGTAAAGTGTGATGTTTGCTTGTTTGCTTGTTTCCTTGGGATTGTAGGGAGTTTCTACCTCTCTGTTCGTTTTTTTTGTGTTAGTTTTTTACCATGTGGGGTTTGTTTTGTTATGCCTACCTTTCTGGATGCCTAACCCCGGTCGATGGCAGATAAGGAAAACCCCAACCACAAGGGATTTTTCCAGGGCCATTGCTCTCTGAAACCTCTCTGAAGGGGCCAGGTTCTGGCACTGGTCCCTGGTATGTCTGAACTCCTTAGCTAATGTCCCAGTCTAATATAACATACATTAGCCTGATAAGCTCCAGGGAGCCTCCGGGGCTCACTCAGAAAATGGCGTTTCATTACATTCAACGCTGGTTTTTTAGGTCCAGATAGATGCAGTGAACCCAACCATCCCATTCCTGTAAAATCTCTGTGGCTCGACCATAGAAACTGAGTAAATTTGTTACAAAAGATCTTCCAGATCGAAAACCATACTGACGATCTAATATTATATCGTTTGTCTCCAGGTGTTCTACCCATTTAGTTTTAATTATTTTTTCCAGTATTTTGACTATTGCACTTGTCAATGATACAGGTCTATCATTGAGGGGGTCTTCCATGCTTCCCCTTTTTGTAGATTGGAACTATGTTAGCCTTTTTCCACGCGTCTGCTATGACTCCTGTACACAGGAATGCCTGAAAAATCATGTGAAGTGTAATGCTGAGCTCAGAAGCACATTTTCTTAGAACCCATGGTGAAACTCCATCTTGGCCAACTGCTTTGTTCTTACTTAGCTCCTTGAGCATATTTTTCATTTCGTGTCTAGACTCCTCTATGTGCTCTTTGTTGTTCTCTGGAATTCTTATTGTGTCTGGTTCTCTGAAGATCTCATTTTGTACAAACACACTTTGGAACTTTTTGTTTAATGTTTCACACATTTCCTTTTCATTCTCGGTGAATCTGTTTTCCATTTTCAACCTCTGGATACTATCCTTTACCTGCAATTTGTTTTTATGAATTTGTAGAATAGGCCTGGTTCTGTTTTACATTTGACTGCTATCCCTTTTCAAAATTTCTTTCTGCCTCTCTACTTACTGCTGTGTAGTTATTTATCGCATCTTTGTATCGCTGGTATGTTTGGAGGTTTGGCCTCTTGCTATATTGATTCCATTTTTGTGTCTTTTGGTCTCTGCCCCTCTCACAATTTCTGTTGAACCAATCCTAATTTCTGGCCCTGCATCTCTGTTTTGATATGAATGTTTGGGTGGCTTTGTTTGTGTGCTTTTATCGTATATTTTGCAAAATTTGGCATACATCTCATTTGCTTCCCTGCCTCGTAACAAGTCTGTCCAATTACACTCATTAAAAATTTTTCATAGTGTCCTCTCATAGTGTCCTCTAGTGTCCCCATAGTGTCCTCTCTTGAAATTGAGTTTAACAACTGTTTCAATGTCCCCCATTTTCTTCTAGATGATATCTTAAAGCATATTTAATGTCTGACATGACATGATCACTCATTCCCAAGGGAGGAAAGTACTGGATGTCAAATATCTCTTCTTCTTTCCTCGTGAATACTAGATCAAGTACTGACGGTACATCCCCTTCCCTCATTCTTGTGGCCTGCTTGACGTGTTGATACAAGAATGTCTCCAGATTGAAGTTTACAAATCTGCAAATCCAAAAGTCCTCCGTTCTTGCTTCATAGGCCTCCCAGTCTATTGCTTTAAAGTTGAAGTCCCTCAGTATCAACAGTCGTGATTTATTTTTATCAGCTAGCATTATATTTCTCTCATGATCATTATGAGACCCTCTCGTTTGTCCTCCAGTTCTTCCTTTGTCCATGTGTTGCTTGCTAGTGGCCTGTAGGCATTTACAATTATCAGTTTATCATCCTGATTCCAGACCTGCAACACCATTATGTCGATATTCTTGAGGGTTTTCAATTATTAACTCTCTTACCTTCAGGTGTTCTTTCACCAGCACAGCCACTCCTCCTCCCTTCCTAGTTTTCCTTTCTCTTCTCCAAACTGAGTAGCCCCTTGGGAATATGACTTCATTTCAAATATTTCCTTCAAGTTTCGTCTCTGATAATGTGACAATATCTGGGACCTTAAGCTGAATTGTGTCTTGCAACTCCAATGTTTTTGATCTAACTCCATCTATGTTGGTATATACAATTTTCAGGAACATGTTCTATTCCCTTTGTTCTTTACCCCCCTTCCACTAATGATTTTATTGTCTTTTTTTATGTACCATTTCACTAGCTTTCTAATCCCTGACAACTTGTAGAAAAAAGAATTTCTGTCTTCTTAATTTCTTTACCCATTTAGATGTTTTGCTTCAATGAGGTTCATTTTCAGCTTTTCTCTGTCTTCCTTTGAGAGGTCTTGTCTTATTGACCAAAGTTTGCCATCCTCATCACTCTGCAATTTCCTGGCATTGCTAAGCACTTCCATCATATGTTTCGCACCATTAAACATCACCTTTAAGTGTGGTTCTTGTCTTTCTCATATTTTCCTATTCTTCTAAAATCACTGACATTTTCCTTTGAGTTTAGGCCTTCTCCTAAATTTTCTCTGTGATTTTTATCTCTTCTGCTGCTCAGTCCACCCTAGATGAAATTTCCTTCTCTAAACATCCAAAAATTCTTATAGACTTCTGTCTGCACTGTTTTGTACTAGTTTACTGTTGGGAACCAGTTCTTTCCTAATAGCTTGCCTAATTTCTGCTTCTTGTTGGTCATTTCTGGTTTTGACTTACAAACACACTTCCTTAATTGTCTCTTTCTCATTTACAACTTGTGCATACGTCTCTTTTATTTCTTTGTATATTTCTAGTTCTTTATTAGCCTCCTCTATTTGAGTTGCCAATGAAGTTTCTCGTTGCTTATCCTTCCTAAATCCATGTTAGCCCCATGTTAGCCCTCAAGGTCCCTTGGAGTTGTTCCACCATATGAGTCTATTTTCTTGTTAATTTCTTCAAATTCCCTACTCTTCACTTTCCATGCCTCATTATCTTTTACTAGTTCCTTGATGTTGTCCTCCTGCATCCTTACCTTATCAGTTAAGCTGGTAATTTCCTTACCTTGTTGGAAAATACTTCCATTTAAATTACAAAACTCAATCTTGAGACCTTCATTTTCTTGTTCTAATTTAATTACCTTTTCTTCATAATTCTTTAGCATGTCCTCAATAATCATTAACCTTCCAAGGAAACCACCTTTCATCGTGTTGTGAGAAACCTGCAAAACATTCCTTTGTTGGTGTGCTGTCTTCCCCTGTGGTTGCAGTCATATGTCTGCCATTGACCGGGCCGCACCCAGAAAGGTAGGCGCCCAAAAACAAATCTCTAATCTGGTTAAAACTACTACAGAAAACTAACAAGTAAAGAGAACTCCCCAATTGAAAAACAAGCAAATGAGCATGATGTCACACTTGCCACTTGTCTGCGCAGCTCCCCTCTCCCAGGGAGGGGGAAGGGGAAGCCCCAGACCCATCGTGCCAGCTATCCACCTGTCAGTTCTCGGCTGATGTGATTGTGGCTTAGTCATGTGGCTCTATCCCCAGAATCTCTGTGTTGTGCTGTGCCTTGTGTCCAGTACTGCTCTTACGGTGGCGTGTGAGCTGGGAGTAATATTCACATGTACTCGGGCTGCATGTGCTTAGGGTTCCCTTCCGTGAATGCCCTGTAAGTACCGCCCTTGGGGCTTGGGATTATCTTCCACAAGTCACCTTGGGGTCTACCTCCATTGGTCTTTTACTGCTCGGTGATTGACCGCCCTATGTGAGATGGGGGTTTCCTCTCTTGTTAACCTTGGGGTAAGTGGTAGTTTTTGCAATGGTGGGGGCGTGGAGTACTGCGCAGCTAGTTTTCACCTATTACAGCGGCCGGCTCTGTTCTTCCTGGGTATGTTGTCCTCTTGCAGGGTTTTTCTTTTCATTTTTGTTTGTGCCTGGTGGAGGGTCTGCTTTTAATCGATAACTGGGGGTGTTCCCCTACCCCCAGTTATCTTAGGGTCTTGACCTCCTGTGTTCGGTGGTATCCCCTGCTTGGCCCCCGTGAGTGGACACGTTCAGGGGTTTCAGTTTTAGAAATATGTTTTGTACACTTGGGTGCCGGCTACGAGTAGCCTGCCTGGGCTTACCCTTAGTTATAACATTAAGGGCCCCTGGGAAACCCAGCGGGGGTCGAAGGGGTCCAATGGATGCGACCCCTGGGTCCCCTCTCACCTTGTGCGAGTTTGAGGGTTACTCTGTCCCATTGTCTCAAGGCGACGCTCATTGTTTTTGCCTCCGTCATGCTGCCTGTGGGTTGGTGACACTTTCGACCCAGAGTCCTGTGTGCATTGCTGCTTGTTTGTGATTCACTTCACCCAGTCCATTGATGACACTCTCCAGGTGCAGGAGACTCAGGCGTTGCATGCTAGGTTTAGGTTGCTGCAACGTGCTAGGTTGCTTGCTACCCCGGATGCCTTGAGGCTTCCCCGCTTTGCTTGTAGGGGACCCGGACTTGTGGGTGTTGGTCGTTTCAGCCTTGATTCAGTATGCACCACCTCATCCTTCCCTTTCTGGGGTTCATTCTAGTTCCCCGCCCCTTGCTTCCAGCACCAGAGCATCTGTGGGCTAAGGGGGCGGGGCGGGGTGGGGTTTAGAGGATTCTGAGACTCGGCAGTTTCGGGGGTTTCCCCTTCTGGGGTGGCAATGGAGGCATTCGAGTCGGTTCCTCCAGCTGTTGCATATGGATCTGACCAGTGGGCCCCTCTTTCTTAGTGTTTTACGGCTGCCCCGGCTTATTCTTTCGAAGCCAGGGCTTTGGAGGACGATTCGACACTCATCAGCCCGATGGCAGCATAATTCAAAAGAATATAAGACTTAGTAACTGCGTATCCACAGTGCAAGCTGAGTTGGTAGCCATATTGGTAGCACTCAGAATTATTGACAACATTGAAGCAGACAGCTTATTAATTATTTCCGACTCCTTTTCCTCACTACTAGGAACAAATAGTTTGCAATCAAATAATAACGTGCTTGTCTCAGAAGCCAGACATAGATATACAGTTTAAGCATACTTAACAAGAGGGTAAATGTAAAGATGATGTGGTTTCCTTCTCACATTGGCCTGCAGGAACATGATAAAGTTGACACCCTTGCTAAGGTTGCAATAAATACAGTATTGAACGGAATCTTTAGTGATCAAATAGGTCCCTTAATTAAAAGTGTCATTAGACAAGAACTCCTGCATGAATTTGAAGAAAGTAGAACAGTGCAAACTGGAACTAGTAGGTCCATTGTTTATCACAATGAAATGTGTGAAGTAAAACGTGTGTATGGGGCATGTAACAAAATAAGCAGACCAACAGACGTGTCACAGCTTGAATAAGGCTTGACTACAAGTATCTGGCAGTTCAGCTTGTATAGGGATCTAGACGAAGTAAGGTGTAAATTGTGTGGACAAAGACAGGGACACACTCGAGCACTATATCTTGGATTGTAGTAAAATTTATAGCCATTTAGAGATAAATCTAAACTCACGTTGTATGATATGGCAACCTATCTTATTACTAAGGATAAAATACTGTACCTGAAATCCTTGAACAGTATCCATATTTCGCTCCCAGTAGATAAACGACATCCCTAATCTGTCCATTAGGACAGATTTCTTATTATGAGAATAAGAAACAAGTAGAGTAGTGTATTGTGAAGACTAATAATAAACATCAGCTCCCCTACGACTCTGTAATATCTCCATTGCTCAAACCATTATGTATTAGCGATCAGACCTACCATTAATGTATGATGACTTACTGTAAATATATAGCTCCTCAAATAGAACATTCTCTGTAACTGGCTGACATTGTAATTATAAGGTGTGAAGGATCGATGAAATTGTTTGTAATAATCTCTGTTGAGGTCTGATAAAGACCCTTTGTGTCCTCTGTAGTGCTTTTTGCCTTACCACACACAATGAGTATGGGGTGCACAATAAACTAGCCGCCCCCGGTGGCAAGAATAAAAGAAATCCCTGGGTTCGGTTCCGTGTCCCTTTCGGGTCCATCGGTTCTGTTCTTCCTGTGGGTAATTTTAACAACATTCTTATCTGGGACATGTATTTTTCTACATCATGTCTCACTCATGTAATAAATAAATAAATAAATAAATAAATAAATGTTTATTCAGGTAAGGTACATACATACAAGGTAAGATACAAAAGTTGATGGATTTATAGATAGAGCTAGTACATACAATGCCTAAAGCCACTATTACGCAAGGCGTTTCGGGCAGGAAAAACACTAAGACTAAAACTTAATACTAATTGAGATTAAGCTCTGGAATTTATATGGCCCCGGGCTTCCCGCGCAGCTGCGCGGGAAGCACTGCGCAACTGTTTCTTTGTCCCCCCTCTTCAGAAACATCTCCGATTTGTATTTCAAATCAGAGGCCATGTATCACACTACCGGCTGCTGTGTTACAATGTTTGCAGGCGGATATCAATTTCCATTCAACCTCTCCTGCAGTTCATTTTCATTAGGATGGGGGGAGCTAGGAATTACGGCCCTGTCTACGGATTTTTCTTTGTTAGTTTTCCATGTGGGAATATTTCTTTTAGTGCAGAACACGTCCTAAGTCGTCGTCCTCAAACATCAATCCGCTGCATGTCCGTCGTTCTGCCCTGCGAGGGCTAGTTGCACCATTCCTGTGGGATGCGGTGTCACTGTTTTCGCTTCACGTCTTGCGTGTTGGCTTGTGGTACTCGTTTGCCACTGCTTGGGCCCTTGCTCTTCGGTTTTCATCGTCATTTTGTCCTTGCTGTTTGTAGGGTCTGCGGTTGGGCTGTTTCTGCAAGTGGCGGCTTCTCGTCGTCATCCGACGGGGCGTGTCTGCCCGCCCGGGTTGGTTCTTTCCCGGCTCACCGGGTTCGGGTTCCTGGTGTCCTGGAAGACGTTCCATCTGATTCCCTAACAGCCTTGATTTCAGACGCTGCTTGCTCATTGTCCGTACCAAGGGGTTTTCCCCATGGCTTCGCCTTTCAGATGTTCTATCCAGTCCGTTACGGGCTGGTTTGGTCTTCTCCTCGAGTCTTCGCGTCTGGTAATTTTGACTCGAGGGTCAATTTGATCACCATCTGTTTGATCAGGTGACTTCATTGCTGGTGTCCCACCTGCATGCTTTTTCTCGGTGGCAGTATGGAGTTTCCTGGCGGTCCTAACTTTTCCTTTTTGTCTCTTCATAGGTATACTTTTGTTGAGGTGGTCTTGTCCTTTCTCTAGTGGCTGTTTCAGGACTGTCTTTGTATGCCGCATTCTGTCACCTCACATCAAGCAGCGCTGGCGGAGTCGCTACGGCCTGTTTTCAGTTTTGATGTTCTTTTTGCACCGTTTCGCAAGCTGTCTAGGGCAATGTTCCATCTCTGCCCTGCTCATGCGCTGCCTGAGCTGTCCTGGTCTTAGGACACGATGCTCTCTTCTCTCTTCCCCTCGGTTGGTTGTGGCCCCTTAGGTTCCGGGTTCTTTCTCAGAGCTTTCTGCTTCTTTGGGTTCTGGTGTTATGGTTGTTGCAGTCATTCTTCTTTTTCTAGCGAGGTTGGGTCGGCTGTTTTTCCAGAGGAGGCCCTGGGGTAGTTGTTGCTTGGTTGGTTTTGGCTGGGGGTGCATCTTCTTGTGTCCGGTTGTGGCTCTTGGGCATTGCCTGCGTGCCGTGGCCTCTGTGGCCCTGGTCACACTTTGAGTTGCCCTGGGTTCCCTTCTTGCCTGTTCTGAGGTTCAGGTCTCCCAGAGTCCTTTCGGTGTTGCTTTTTGTCTTACTTTCAAGTTTTAGGCGCATGGTTTCCACCTCCCGGGGTTTGTCCCTCTTTTGTCATTGCCTTTGGGTAGGTAGGTCCGGGGTGCCGAAGGGGCTCCCCCAAGAAAACCAGCATTGAATGTAATGAAACGCCAATTTCTGGGTGAGACCTGGAGGCTCCCGGCAACCCACCCTTCCCCCCAGTCGGCAGGGTTTTTCTCGTGTTTTGACATCCAACCTTGAACTGACAGATGAATAGAAACAGCAATGGGTCTGGGGTTCCCCCTCCCAGGGAGGGGGTAGCTGTGCAGACAAGCAACACGGCAAGTACTTACTTAATTGTGCTTGCGGGGGTTGAGCTTTGGCTCTTTGGTCCCGCCTCTCAACTGTCAATCAACTGGTGTACAGACTCCTGAGCCTACTGGGCTCTATCATATCTACATTTGAAACTGTGTATGGAGTCAGCCTCCACCACATCACTGCCTAAAACATTCCATTTATTAACTACTCTGACACTGAAAAAATTCTTTCTAACGTCTCTGTGGCTCATCTGGGTACTAAGTTTCCACCTGTGTCCCCTTGTTCGTGTTCCACCCGTGCTGAGGAGTTTGTCTTTGTCCACCCTGTCAATTCCCCTGAGAATTTTGTAGGTGGTTATCATGTCTCCCCTTACTCTTCTGTTTTCCAGGGATGTGAGGTTCAGCTCCTTTAGCCTTTCCTCGTAGCTCATTCCTCTCAGTTCCGGGACGAACCTGGTGGCATACCACTGAATCATACCAGCCTGGAGGTATGGACTCCAGGCTGGAGTCCAAAGTGTGACGTCATGCTCGTTTTTCAATTGGGGAGTTCAGTTTACTTGTTAGTTTTAACCAGATCAAGGGTTTGTTTTGGGGCGCTTACCCTTCTGGGTGCCTGGCCTGGTCGATGGCAGACATAGAATGCTCCACACAGATGTGCATTTCTATAAGCCATTGCTCCTCGTGCCTCTGAGGGGGCCCAGGTTCTGGCTCGAGGTCCCCAGTAGGCCTGGAACTCCATTCACACTGATGCCAAAGTCCAATAATATACATATCAGCGTGGATAGTTCCGGGGAGCCTCCGGGTCTCACCCAGAAAATGGCATTTCATTACAGTCAACGCTGTTTTTTTTTTTTTTTTTACACTCCTACTGATTAATTCTGCCTGACTTTTTTCTCTGATTAAGTGTACTACTTCAGCTAGAATCATCCCTTCCATCCTGATCATTCCACCACGCATGCCTCTGCTGTGGTCGTATCAGCTTCTCTACGGTGTTGAGTCTCCAGTTCCTGACCTTGAGTCTGGAGGATATGAAGATGATGATGAGTATCACTACTAAAAGTTGCTGGAATCTACTCTAAACTTTCACACGAGACCCAGTTTTGTCTCCTTGTTCTCCCTTTAAACCCTCCTTCCTCTAGGGCCCCCCTTCTTCTTCTAGGCCCCCTTTCTTCCTCTAGGCCCTCCCCTCCTTCCTTTTGCCCTCCCCCTCTTTCATCTAGGTCCCCCTCATTCCTCTAGCCCCCCTCGTTCTTATAGCCCCCCCCACCCCTCCTTCATGTAGGTTCCCCCTTCCTTCATGTATGTCCCCCCTCCTTCCTCTAGCCCCCACCTTCATCTAGTGTTCCCTCCCTCCTTCATCTTGCCCCCCCCCCTCCATCTAGGTCCCTTTCCTTCCTCTAGCCCCCTCCATCCTCTAGACCCCCCCTCCTTCCTCTAGCCCCCCCCCCCCCCATCCCTCATCTAGGCCCCCAACCTTCCTCTATTTATTTTTCTTCTTCCTGTTTTTTTTCTTTATCTTCACCAAAACTTTTTTTTATATAGGAGGTACAATATTTCTTTAAAAAAATCATATTAAAATGTAGTAAACGGAATGTATAGAGGTAAGTGTCAAATTCCCACAGTGATTTGTAGTGATCTGTTTAGGGGCAAGTAGGTCCAAATTGACGCCACTTGTAGCAGGTAACTCGTAGGACAGTGTCTGAGCTTGACCACACTTTTTCCTTTTTGTTGTATAGAGGTGCAATCAAAACATAGAGTAGGATAATAGAAGTATAGTGCATGTGTGTATGTATGATGTATGTATGCGTGTGTGTGTGTTTGTGTGTATGACAAAAAGAGGGATTAGCATCTTTGGCAGTTATCTTTATGTATCTTTCTCTTATGTTCTTTAATGGAAATGGGTACAATTGATATTATCTCAGGCCAATATTTTATTTCATTTTCATGGTTTAATAGTTGAGCATAGGTTGATTTGGACAAGTGTGTACAGTAACTAGGTAAAGGCGCAAGTGTTGCTACTAACAGGTGTTCATATACAGTGTACAGTACAGTGTTCACAGGAGCTCTCCTTTTGATGACTTGATGTCAATTCTCTAAATGAAACACCAAAGGTACTACCAACCAATGAATTCATAACATTTATGCTATTTGAAAATCTAGTGACATTCACTTTGAAATTGAGAGACCTAATTACAGGGGCTGATTTGCTTTCTGAAACGGTTAATGGAACCATACTCCATAAAAATCCAGGTTTATTTAGCTAACTGGCTGTACTGTACCCTTTTGCCCACAAAAAATATTAAATTTACATTTAAAAATTCATCACAATTCTGAAAAGGTTCACCAGCTACAGAAAATTAGAAGCATGATTGTATTGAACAGGTAGAAATCAATTATAAGGGTGCTAACTAAGGGTACAAACATTCCTCCACATACAATCATGAAATAATATATGGTTAGGTTAGGTAATGTTTTGGCCTGCATAGTCTCCTCACATTTGGACATGTACACCTGCAGTTTCTGTATCAGCTGATTGCTATATATATCACTATACACATGATTTAATAATGTTCCTTGGTTTTCTTTCAGATGAGCGTCACTGCCAATGGTACCTTTGCTTCTCACATTTGCTTGTATCACTGACAAAAGACATCTCTTTCCAACCTCTCTATTCGGCCTCTATCTCGCGCTCTCTGCTCTATTCCTCGCTCTACCTCTCGGGGCACGCGGAAGTGCGTTCCCTGGCAGAATGTGGGCTGTGCTCGGGCCGTCCGCTGTAAGCGTGCAGCCTGGAAGAAACATCGATGCCGGCAGACTGCTGATTCTTTTATTTTGTTTCGGAAGGCAGGTGCGGTGGCCTGTAGGACCATCCATACAGCTCAACGTGAGAGTTGGAAATCTTATGTTTCCACCATTATGTCCGATACTCTTCTGCCGCAGAAGAGATAGCGTATCCGCAAGATAGCGGGTAAGTTCGTTCCCAATGTCTCGTCGGTCCTTCACCCTCGTGGTACTCTTGTGGCGGACCTGGTGCTGGTTGCGGCCGAACCGAGTTCCCACTTTTCGTCTGTTAGCTCTGGTTCTCATCTTCCTCAGTCTTTCCTTCTTCGTAAGCCTGTTCTTGAATCTCATCCTCTAGATTTCATTACTCATCTCGGACTTCCGTATAATGATCCTTTCTCTCTCTGAACTTCAGTCTGCCCTGGCCCTCTGCGATTCTACAGCAGCGGGATCCAATGACATTATGAGATGCTTCGCCATCTCCCTCCGTGCACGTTTCCAGTATTTGCCGAGTCTGTATAACGGGGTCTGGGAGTCGTCATCAGTCCTTGAGGACTGGCTTGATGCTGTTGTCCTCCCTGTTCGGGAACCAGGGTCTCTCGGGACATCCCCTCAGGATTTCCGCCCTATTGCCGTCACGAGTTGTGTCTGCAAACTCTTTAAACGTATGGTTAACTTTCGTTTGATGCGAGTCTTAGAACACTATTGCCACCTCTCTCCTTCTCAATTTGGTTTTCGCAAATGTCGCAGCACGAGATGTCCTGGTGAACTTGGAGGTATATATTCGTACTGCTTTTGCTGCGAAGACCTCCATTGTTGCCGTCCTTTTTGACCCGGAAAAGGCTTACAACACCACCTGGAGATATCATATTCTGTCCCAACTTCATTCTCTTGGCCTTCGTGGTAATCTCCCCGTCTTCCTCCAAAACTTACAAAACAAACAAAATACAAATATTTATTCAGGTAAAGTACATACATATAAGGTGAGATACAAAAATTTGATGGATTTATAGATAGAGCTAGTACATACAATGCCTAAAGCCACTATTACGCAAAGCGTTTCGGGCGGGCTTCCCCTCTCGTCGTTCCTTTCGATTGAGGCTTGGTGCCACTCTCTCTGCCTCTATTCGGCAATACGAGGGTGTGCCCCATGGTAGTGTTCTGAGCATTACTCTTTTTCTAGTTGCGTCTTCTCGCTCTCTATGTTGATGGTCTTACCCTTTGTTGTCGGGGTGATGATTCGCCTCTCCTTCAATGGTGGGTTCAACTTGCGATTGATGCCGTGTTGTCTTGGGCCACCAATCATGGCTTCAAGTTCTCTACGTCTAAGACTTGTGCTATAACTTTTACTCGGAAGTGTGTTGTTCTTCGTCCCTCTTTGTCGCTTTATGGTCATCCCCCTTGTGTACAGGGATTCTGCTAAGTTTTCGGGTTAATATTCGACACTCGTTTGTCTTGGTCTCCCCATATCTCTTACCTCCGAATTGAATGCTCTAAGGCCCTTAACCGCCTTAAGGTTTTATCCCATAATTCTTGGGGAGCAGGTAGGCGCACGCTCCTCTCTTTACATTTCTCTCCTGTACTATCTAAACTCGATTATGGTTGCCCTGCTTACTCGTCTGTATCTTCAACTCTTCGTTGTCTTGATGCTTTGCACCATACTTGGTTGTGCCTCAGCTCTGGTGCCTTTCGTTTGACTCCCATCCTCAGCTTGTATGTTGACGCTGGCTTCCTATCTCTTCAGGACCGCTGTGATCTTTACTATCTTCGCTATCTTGCGAGGTCCTTACAACATCCTTACTCTTGCCTCTGTCGTGCTTTGACATTTACACCTCCCGTAGTTCCTGTTACTCTTCACCACCTCCCTCTTTCTGTCCGGTTTCACTTACAGGATTCTCTTTCGATTCGTATTACTGATGTTTCTCCTCGTATTGTTCCGTCCTTGCCCCCGTGGAGGGTTCCCCCTTCCTAAATTTTGTACGTCCCTGATCCATGTCACTAAAGCTTTTACCCATCCTACGGTTCTCAAATGCTTTTTTCTTGAGCACTTTTCTTTCCACTCCCACTCCAGTTCCACCTTCACCGATGGGTCTGCAGACGGTGTAGGCTACTGTTGTTTTTCCTAACCACACTCATGTGTGTTGCCTACCTCCGGAGACTAGCATCTTAAAGGCAGAACTTTATGCTATTCTCTATGCTCTTGGTATGCCTGCTTTTTTGTTATCAGTCTTCCTTTATGGTTGTTGTCGACTCTCGTAGTGCCCTCATGGCTCTAGGGTCCTTTAATTCAGTCCGAGATTCAACATTGGCTGTTTCTTATTTCCGATAAATTTAAGTCAGTTGAGTTTTGCTGGGTTCCCAGCCATATGGGTGTCTCTCTTAAATGAGCGTGCGGACGCTGCACTAGGGAAGCTGTCCATTCTTGTCCCATCTCCCGTAAAGGTATTTCTTATTCCAACTTTTACCCAGTTATTCATTCCTCCATCCTTGCCCGTTGGCAGGATTGTCGGTCTTCTGTTACTGGTAACAAACTGCGTACTCCTAATAGTGTGTCCCCATGGCCTTCCTCCTACCACTGTAACCGGCGATGGGAAACGGCTCTGGCGAGGTTGTGTATTGGCCATACATGCTTAACTCAGTCATTTAATGGAGCGCCGCCCTGCTCCTTATTGTCCGAATTGCATTGTCCCTCTTACAGTCATGCATGTCCTTGTTGAATGTCTTGACTTCCAGGACAAGCATGTGTCTTGCTTTTCGACCGTCCCTCGCGGTCGCTTGTCCCTCGATAGAATTCTTGGTGAATCGAATACGTTTGATATCGCTCGCCTTATGCGTTTTTGTTCTCGTATTGGCATCCTTGGTGATATTTAGCGCTCTCTGATTATTCAGCACATTTGATGGTGCCTTCTTTTGATAATTACATTGACAAAAGACATCAACAACACTTACCTTTAGCCTGGCTAACTGCATCATCATCTGCAAAAATATATCACTCTTGCAGCAAAGATTTTTAAACTTCAAAATTAATAACAAAAGTGGCTTTGCAATTTTTACACACTCATCCTAAGGAGGCCAGATCCCACGTCTTATAACTTTGCTTTCTGCTCAAAACCCATCACATGCGACCTCTTGTGTTTACTGCTAGGAGTGGTCTTTATTGACATTTACTGTACCTGCATTTTTGGAAGACACGGTGGGCAGATGTTTCATATTTTATGTGGAATAACACTTTATGGGAGGGAATATCTTGGCATACCACAAAAAAGCAACACATACCAGGTTGCAACAGCACACTCTTGGCACAGTGAAGCAGTGGTCAGAGACCTAAAAGATTATGCCTAACTTCTCACAAGGTGAATGTGTGTGTGTGGAAGGAAATCCAAAATGAAAATGAATGAATTCACTTTTCAAAGAATAGGACTTCGGAAAGTGGGATGGCCTATTTAGTCACTTTAGTACAAAGATTGTTTAATATAATATTCAGTGAACTATTTATTCTAAAATGCTATACAGTACTTTACACAATGCCAAAAAACCAGGGTTGAATGTAATGAAACGCCATTTTCTGGGTGAGTCCCGGAGCTATCCATGGCTGATATGGATACCCTAACTATTTTGCATCAGTCGATGTGGGTGGAGTTCTAGGCTTACCGGGGACCACGAGCCAGAACCTGGCCCCCTCAGAGAGGCATGGGGAGCAATGGCCCATAGAATTGCACATGTGATTTGGAGCATTCTATATCTGCCATCGACCGGGACAGGCACCCAGAAAGGTAAGCGCCACAAAACAAACCCCTATTCTGGTTAACAAAAAAAATCGACAAACGAGTGGACAGAACTCCCAAAGAAAAACGAACTAACAAGCGTGACATCACACGAGCCGCGTCGCATGTCTGCGCAGCTCCCCCCTCCCTGGGAGGGGGGAAGGGGGAGCCCTATACCCGCGCCCCAGTTCTGAGGCTGGATATCAAAACCGCGAAAAAACACCGACCGGAGGGCGGGAGGGTGCCGGGGAGCCTCCGGGACTCGCCCAGAAAATGGCATTTCATTACATTCAACGCTGGTTTTCTGGGGGGAGTCCCTACGGCTCCCCAAAGCTACTTCACCAAAGACTACCTAAGAAAACAAGGGGACATACCTGGGAGGCGGTCGGTGCACCACTCCTCAACACGAAGTCGAGACAACAACCCAAGGACCCCTCCGGAAAGCAGCAAGCACATCTTTCGCCAGAAAAAGGGAGACGGCTGCAGACGAAGAAACCTATGACCATGACCATAGGAGCCAAAAAAACCACTGCGTCTGAGAAGAGCACAAAGCTCTGCCACACGACCCCCAGAGGCCAATGCCAACAGAAAAAGAGAGCCGTAGCAAAGCAAACCTGAACCGAAGGAACCACAACACACCAAGGAGAAGAAAAACAGGAGAGCACCCTGTCCAAAGACCAGGACAGCACAGGCAGTGCATGAGCAGGCCGGAAGTGAAACAACGCACGAGATAGCCTGTGAAACGGCGCAAAAGGAACATTGATACCGAAAGCTAGCAGCAGAAACCAAGGTGCCAGATCCAGGAACGGCCCCAAGTGCCTCTACATCCTCCGCAAGCCAATCCTATGACAGCCCCAGGAGGGAAAAGAAACGCAGGACCAAAACCAAAATGCCACAAGTGTGCAATTCCACCGCCACAAGTGCAGCCGACAGGGAAGGAACCCGCACCAACATCCCGCAGATGGGCAGGAGTGAAAAGACACTCATGAAGATGAGCAAAATCGCCCCCAGGAAAACGAGCAGTGCCGAGACAGCACTAAGAGAAGAGATATGAACAAAAGAACAAGAAGGCCAAACACCCATAAGCTGCCTGGAATAGGACCCACAAGCCCTAGAAAGGAACGGAGGGAAGCCCCGCCGAACGACGACAGATTTACCAGAAAACGGGAAGGAGCAAAACCGTCCCGAACCTTCGAGAACAAAAAGAAGCAAACACAAAGGATGAAGGCACAAAAACCCCATCGCACCCGAGACCAAAAGTCATGCAGAACCCCAAGAAGAGGGGGACATGACGGAGAAGGCCCGTCCTGGAAAAAAAGGGGCGAAGACCGTAGAAAAGCACCCACCGACAGGACAGAAGCAATGGGCATAATGGTCAAGGAAACCGAGCCCAGGGAGGGGCCGACGCCCAAGCTCGTGTGGAGAGGGGGAACGGAAAAACCCCACTCCACAAAACCGCAAGCCCCGCCCAGAGGGGTAGAAAAACCCCAGCGGGGACCAACGGCTTGAGGCCCCCCACGTTAGCCCCTCCCCAGCCCCGGGAACCCACCCTGCAGGCCCCGGGGCCGAGCTGTCCCCCAAAAGCCCCAGCGTCAAGAAAAACCCCGGGGATGCCGTGAAAAACACTAAGGAAGGGAGCCCACTGAGCTCTGGAACTTGAACTGAAACCGAATGATAGGCGAGGGGGCGAGACAAAGTCCCCAAGCTTGTCCCCAGCCAGCACAACGAGGACAGGACAGAGACTCCAAGGAACATGGAAAAACCAGGCCCGGCACAACAAGACTGGCAAGGAAGGAGGGCCCCAGAGGGAGCACGGAAGGGCCGTACAAAATGCAACAACCAAACCCCTACACGCAGCCACAGTACCAAAACCGCAGCAAAATATCACCACACTCCCCGAGGAAGCGACAGGGAAGATAAAGATAAACCGTAACACGAGTGGCACACAAGGGGACACAGGCGGAAACCGAGTACCCAACCGAGCCACAGGAATGGTAGAAGAAACGTGTGCAGTGTAACAGGCAATCGAAGGAACATATTAGGCAGCCCAACTTGGGCGGACCCCATACACAGCCCTAAGAGCAGAGACGAGAGCGCCTATGAAGCACAGAATCCGCATGTCAGGCGAACGACAGGGGAGAGGCGAAACCAAAGAGCCAGAACCCAATCCCGCAAGCACAAGGAGAAGAGCACAAAACATCCTCGACACAGGAAAACGTACCACCGAACAGGCACCCCCACCGTTGCACCGTGGAACAAGGTGGAGGTGGGGCCCTGAACTCAAGCAAGGTTAGACAAGAAGTAGCCCAACCGGCGACAAGAAGCCCAACCGGCGACAAGAAGCCCGACCGGCCACAAGCAGCCCAACCGGCCACAAGGAGCCCAACCGGCGACAAGGAGCCCAACCGGCGACAAGTAGCCCAATCCGAAATCCCGGACCAGAACAGAAGGAACCGGTATGGAGGCCACCTCCGGGACACGCAGGAGGTAAGCCGCAAAGGCTAACCGCACCGCAGGCGAAGAGATGTGGGTAGCCGAAAACCTCCGGAAGACGGAACCGAAGAAACCACAGGGACACGGAACCGAACCCGGGGAGGAGCAGAACCCAAGCCCAAATCGTACGCAGAGGTGGGAAAAGAAA
Organism: Procambarus clarkii; assembly: GCF_040958095.1. NCBI lineage: Eukaryota > Metazoa > Arthropoda > Malacostraca > Decapoda > Cambaridae > Procambarus > Procambarus clarkii. The sequence continues at coordinate 14,994,867 of NC_091192.1, forward strand.
ACCCCACTCCTTGCAACAGTAAGCCCCGCTCAGAAGGACGGAAATCCAGGCGGGGCGCAATGGAGCCTAAGGCCCCCAAGGCCGCTCCTCCCCAACCCCAGGCGCCTCTACACCAGGCCCCGGGGCCGAGTCGACCTCCAAAGCCCCGGCCTCAAGAAAAAGCCGGGGCAGCCGAGAGAGCTGGAAGAGAAGGGGTTCACTGGTCAGACCCTGGAGCATTGGCCGGAGGAACAGATTCGAATGCCTCCGCAGCTACCCCGGACGGGGCAACCCCCGAAACTGCCCAAGTCTCAGAACCTTTAACCCCATACCGACCCCGAGGCCTGCAGACGCGTAGGGGGGGGGGGACAAAATGTACCACCAAAGGGGAAAAACAAGGGGGCGTGGAAGGAACCAAGGCCAAAGCAACCAAAACCCCCACGTCTGGGTCCCTACACAAAGCAGGGCAGCCTCGGGGCGTCCGGGGAAGCGACAACCCCGAGCGCGATGCAACAGCCTACCCTGCAACGCGCGAGCTGCCTGCACCCATGGGAATTCATCAGCAGACTTGGTGAATGGAGTCATGAACAAGCAACAAAGCTTGCAGGACTCAGGGTCGAATGTGTCACCGACCCAACAGGCAGCATGACGGAGGCAAAAACAAGAAGAGTCACCCTGAGATAAAGGGACAGAGCAACCCTCAACTCACACAAAGCGAGAGGGAACGCAAGGGTCTCCACTATCAGACCCGAGAGCCCCCGTGGGGTTTCCCAGGGCCCCTAGACTGGGTTTGCTAAGGGTTATCCCAAGCAGGGCACTGCTAACCGGCACCCCAAACTACCAAGCAAACTGCTAAAGCTGAACCCACGGGACGTGTCCACCCGTGAGGACGAAGCAGGGGGTGCCACCACACAAACGACCCTAGTATAAGGGGGGGGGGGAGGAAACACAAGGCAGACCCCTCTACCAGGCAAAAACAAATATAAAAGAAAAACCAAACAAGTGGATAACATACCCAGAGGGAACAGAGCCGGCCGCTGTCATAGGTGAAAACTAGGTACGCAGTACCCTGCGCCCCACTAGTGCTATAACTACCACTTACCCCAAGGTAAACAAGGGAGGAAAACCCCCAAACACTTGGGGCGGCCAAACGCCAAGCAGCGAAAAGCCAACAGAGGTAGACCCAAGGTGACTTGTGGAAGGCAACCCCAAGCCCCAAGGGCGGTACTTACAGGGCACTCGGGGAAGGTGACCCTAAGCACATGCAGCCCGAGTACCTGAGAATACTACTCCCAGCTCACACGACAACCGTAAGAGCAGCATTGCAAACAAGTCACAGCACTGAGACAAGACTGGAGCTGAAGCCACACGACCATGCATGATCCCATCAGCCGAGGAACTGAGGCGGGGGTCTGGGGCTCCCTCTTCCCCCTCCCAGGGAGGGGGGAGCTGTGCAGACATGCGGCACGGCTCGCGTGACATCATGCTTGTTAGTTCGTTTTTCTTGGGGAGTTCTGTCCACTCGTTTGTCGATTTTTGTTGTTAACCAGAATAGGGGTTTGTTTTGTGGCGCTTACCTTTCTGGGTGCCTGTCCCGGTCGATGGCAGATATAGAATGCTCCAAATCACATGTGCATTTCTATGGGCCATTGCTCCCTGTGCCTCTCTGAGGGGGGCCAGGTTCTGGCTCGTGGTCCCCGGTAGGCTAGAACTCCACCCACATCGACGGATGCAAAATAGTTAGGGTATCCGTATCAGCCATGGATAGCTGCGGGGAGCCGTAGGGGCTCCCCCCAGTAAAAATAATTTCTAAAGTAAAAAAGTAATACAGTACTGTATTTCTAAAGTAAAGATGCACTTCTTTAATTCATCAGAGTTTGTTCCACTTAGCTGAAGCTTATACATTTGCTGTATTGTACCTAAAATGTTATGCTCATCTAACATCTTTTCTGGTGGGACCAAATGAAAGAATAGAATTATAAAGTACAGTACACAAGTGCCTCAAGATCGTATTAGAAAGAAGAAATATTGACAAAAATGTGGTTAATTTTTATTTTTAGATTTTGCAAGACAGGTATTTTTGGGGGGGGAATTGAGTGTACTTACAAAATATGGTATAAAAAAAAATTGTTCATGCCATCTCTGACAAACTTTTAATTTACAGAAAGAACCTGAATGGAGAACTAGATTACTTTCATGGACTGTAAAGATGTGTGTATAAACTCTGTCATTGTATTTCTGCCATAAAAGCATGGTTTGTATCAAGTTATTATACAACACTAAACTTTTGTACAATACCTGTATATGACGCCTGTGACTGCAGGGTGCTTCACAGTAAACTGTGAGCAAGTTTGATAAATAAGGATATTGTGTGTTTGTGTACAGTCTGTTTTATAATTGTGATTGAGGGGGGGGGGGTGTCCTTGGGCAAGGAAAAACACTGGAGGTATAATACTCCAATACAAATGCTCTTCTCGCACAAAACACAAACATACAACAATATTACAAGCCCACATTGATGTGTTGTTGAAGCAGGGTAGGAATGCCTCTCTTGGCAGTACCAAGTGTTTTTCTTGGCCCACAGTGCAGCTCCTGGATGTCGACTCATGTTATCTATGGGTTGTAGTGTTCATATCCAGGATCTGTCCTCTAAATATCAGTATTTGACGACATGTAGGGTCTTGCTTCTAAATATCGGCTTCCATTGCAGCAATGCTGTTATAATGATGTCATCTCTTGATCCTTGGTGTGTGAAGATATGTGAAGGTGTGTATTTTGCTGTATAACCCTTGGGGTATTGTTTAAAAAAAGACAATGTGGTCTGATTAATAATTTCGTATATTAGCAATATTTTGGGGGAAGCCCCACAAGTTTGACAAGATGAACCCAAGTGTCACTTTGATGTCTTCTGCCTGTGTCTCCCACGTAATCAACAAGTCTGTGATCCAAACACAATAATATTTTCTTAAGAGCTAATATGAAAAAGTTGTGTGTTAATAAATGAGAGGTGTATTTATTGTTGTTTTGAATAATCCTCTGCACCTGCACATACCACACCTGTGATACTCAAACAGTTTATGTACATACAGTTTTGTTATAACAGAGTTCATGTGTTCTACAACAGTTGTTCTGGAATGGAGTAGGGGAACATGTAAGTTCAATATTAACAAATGCCATCACGTTTACAAACTATATGATAGTTAAGTAGGCAAATGCTCTGAACATAGTTCTATATTTTCAGGATTTTTACACAATCAATGGAACACTGATATTTGCTTACATTTACTTGTTGCAATTTACGTCTTGGTGCACGTATTGGAACTAGTTAGGTTATTTGGCACTATCTCTATATTCAACCCAATATCACTGGAACACTGATATTTGCTTACATTTACAGTACTTGTTGTAATTTACGTCTTGGTGCACGTATTGGAACTAGTTAGGTTATTTGGCACTATCTTTATATTCAACCCGTCCTCGACTCAAGTCCATTATATTCAGCGGTTGACTCCACAGACGCATTCATAAATGTGTCTGTGGGGTCGCATTTATGAATTCAAACAAGCATTTGAATGAATTTATTCAAAACATGAATTTTCTCAAATATAAATTATTATAATAGCATATTGTGCATATATAAGCATTGGCTAGGTTAGGTGTTTAGGTTCTGTTGGCGATTATTTGTAATTATAGTATGTGGGTGAAGCATTCACAGCATTGTGGTTCAAGCAAAATTCGTCAGTGAAGCACTTGTTCCGGAAGTGTTTGAACTAAATCGGTTGTGAGTTGTGCGTAGACCATTTTTCATTCATAAACAAGGGGTTAGGAAGGTGCATGGAATCACTTTTGGGTCTTTGGAAGACAGGCTGCTATATTTTGTGTGCATATGACCCTTTAACCACTGTGATGCGTCGAGTTTATTGGGACAGTCCCCCTGTGCGTATAAAATCAAGTTCACAAATTTTTTTTTATCTTTGTAAAATGATAAATTCCCTTCCCTGAACACGTACATGTAAATAAAAACTAAAAAATTCCACCTACCTTGGCTGTGGGGATGTGGAGAAGGGGGCATCACGGGCTAATCGACCGTGCTGAAGCTCCCAGAGGCGGTCACAAGTGCTATTCAAGCACCGCGAGTTGCCACAAATATATTTTCAATTATTTGTTCTATGTACTGTATTTCTAATGCAGTTTTTAGTTTTTTTTATCGTATATGATGCATATTTGTGTTCTTAACAATATGTATACAGTAGAACGTTCATAATGTTTCTTGGAAATGTGATACTGTACATGTCTGTAATGTGCCCACCATAAATGTTAATTGTCGTCATATTACTTGTTAAAAATTCACTAAAATTACAATATGTACAGACTTACACAATAACACACTGTATTACAAACTCAGTACTTTGGCAGAAGTGAGTGATAATCAACGAAGAAGTCCATGGTACACAGCACGACTTCGCTCTCATTGCACCAGGTACATATAGATTTCAGCTTCCTTGTTTTACGTTGTGTGTGCTTGCAAATAATGCACTCACGTACACCCTTGGCTTTAGTACCTGTAGGTGGTATGTAGCCAAGCTTATGAAGCGTAAGGTAGTTTTAAAAAGATTATAAAAAAAAACATAGCTTTGTAAGGTCCCTCGCTAGAAGAGATTCAGTCAATCAGTAAGAATGTCAGCCATTCTGGAAGAGATTGTCATTCAGAGTGTTGACCAGACCACACACTGGTCTGGTCAACATTCTTCAGCCACGTTATTGTGACTCATCGCCTTCATTCAGGAACAGTGTCGGCCATTCTGGAAGAGATTCAGCTATTCTTGAAAATATATGTAAAACACCACCATGGAAGCCACTAACACTGTTCATCTATGCTACCTGTATCAGATGCATCATCACTGAACCCAGAAAATGATTCATCTATGTTTCATCTATACAAATTGGGACAAGGGTGGCGCTCAGAGCTACAACTGGATACGCTCACTATATCGTCCTCATCGGTGCTGTATCACTAGCATCCGACCTTTGTGTTAGGTCCATATTGCGCCTAGCTTGATCAATATCATGACCCTTATGTTCTTCAAACAATAAGGTCTGAATTTCACCGACAGAGAGCGATCTTTCAACACCACGTCGGACAGGTGTTTGGGAGCCAGAGGCGGGTGCGCCACCCATGGTTGCTCACTCAGTACTAACCCAGCCATGCAGTAGCCCTAGGGCATTCTGGGAATTTTTTCCGAGATGACTGCCTCTTTATTAGAGGTCCTAAGGTAGGTGGGCGTGCAGGCAGGTGGGTAGGTGGGCATGCATGCATTTCGTACACAACCTACTGCGCACGCATTTTGAATAGGTACGAAATAATTAAAAGGTGTTTTCTCGGTTAGCACAGGTTCCCAGCGACCGAGTTTTCTCGGTTGGCGCAGCACAGTGGTTAATGGGCATTTCTGTAATGTTTCTTCATTATTTATATTACTCACAGAGCACCATGAGTATATAATAGTAGGACTTGAGCATTTAGTTATGAGTTCCAATTGGCAACAAAATACACCAGAAGCTGGAGATATTGCTTGGCTTCTGCATCTACCTTAACCTTAAGGAACGATAATTCTTGCCCCTTAATATACAGTGTGATCTCAAAAATCTGATTAATATTTTTATATAAATCTTAAAAATGAATAAGGATTTTCAATTTAATAATAACATTAACAAGCTAAAAATGGAGAGCAGGGACCCAAACTGCCATGAATTTTAAAAAATGTGGAGAGGGGTCTCCTTAGTCCCTCCCCTCCCTCTCTGGGCATTGTACATGCAAAGGCGACCAACGTAGGCTACCCATTCAGATCATCAGACCACCGGCTGGAGGGGCCACCCTTAGGGACAGTTGGGTGTCTGGGCTGGGGTGAAAGTGGGAAAGGTTTTTGCACTCATGTAGGGAAATGTACAATGCAGTAGAAACTATTAAAAAGGGGGGCACCATTTGGACCAACACATCCCATCCAGCACCGGCCAGCACTTTGCCTCCATTGCTGCCCTTGTAGGTGGTATCCTCTGGGGCCCAAAATTTTGGATTGATTGATGCTTAAGAACCACAAAAGCACTTCTCAAACACAGGCTTATGGAGGCAGGCAACCAGGCCCCTGAGATGGACAGTGGTGGAAGATCAGGCTCAATAGTTCCAGCTACAATGAACCTAGACCATCTACAGCATCACCAAACATTTTTAATACATTTTTTTTTTAACGATGTAAAAATTACACCATTCTACTTTCCCAGCCATATTGGTATTTAATTAAATGAGTGTGCGGACACTGCTGCTTAGGAGACTATCTGCACTTGTCCTATTTCCTGAAAGGGCATTCCTTATTTAAATTTCTACCCAGTCACTCCCCGATATGTATCGGTTGGAATGGTCGTTGGTCTTGTTACTGGCACACAGCTTGTTACTAGTAACAAGCTGTGTGCTCTTAAGGGTAGCGAGTCCCTTTGGCCTTGCTCCTACCACCGTAACCGGCAGTGGGAAACTGCTCTAGCAAGATTTGACCATAAACATTTAACTTACAAGCACTTTAACCCTTAGGCTGTGCAATACATACCGTCTCCACTCGATTATCCGGACTATATGGGAAGGACCCCCAGCCGGATAATCACTTTTCCGGATTAGAGTACTTTTTCACCTCTTGAGTCCAAAAGTGATCATTTCCAACAATTTTTATACCACAATCATGATTTGAATTGACACACACTAATTAGTGTGTGAGGCTGGGTGGGTGGTTAGCTGCCTAGCTGGTGGGTGGGCAGGCAAGGATAGGTGGGTTCAGGCAGGTAGGTTTTGGATGGGTGGATGGCAGGCAGATGGGCTTGGTGGGTGAACAGGTTCGAGCAGGCAAGTGGGTGGGAGGGTGAGCAGGTAGTTGGGTGAACAGGTGGGTGGGTGAGCAGGCAGGTGGGCATGCAGGCAGGTGGGTAGGTGGGCGTGCAGGCAGGTGGGTAGGTGGGCGTGCAGGCAGGTGGGTAGGTGGGCGTGCAGGCAGGTGGGTAGGTGGGCGTGCAGGCAGATGGGCAGGTAGGTGGGCGTGGAGGCAGGTGGGTGGGTGGGCGAGACTGGAAAGAGACAGATCACACGTCTGTGATCTCGTTCCTGGTCACCCCCCCCCCTCCCCGTGTTGACACGTGGAGGTCGACACGCTGTACGATGACTTTAACATATGCGCCTTAAGTTCTGTTAAATCCAATTTTATTTTCTTGTAAATATTTAAATGAATAAATAGCAAACCAAATACTGTACTGTTTAAATATTATAGTGTGTTATTTAATATTCGTAACTAGCTCTCCACGGCAATAAGAAAACAATATAATTCTTGCAATACCTCCAACACTACCTTCTTTTGTAGGCTTAAACGAGTCACACCTGGTACCCCACACACTCAACACTTCTCCCTCCCTGACCGACTCCCTCTCTTCCTGACCAACTCCCTCCCTCCTTCCCTTCCTGACCAACTCTCTCCTTCCCTACCTTCCTGGCTGACTCCCTCCCTTCCTGACCAACTCCCTCCCTCCTTCCCTTCCTGACCAACTCTCTCCCTCCCTCCCTTCCTGACCAACTCGTGGCCAACATTGCTGGGTGTGAGTGTGTCAGTACTGAGCGAGCCACAAAGGCTGGCGCTCACAGCACCGCTGTTCAGCTTGTGACCACAGCATCGCCTAAAAATGTCAAAATATATATATGTAACTTCCATTATTTAGTGATGATAGTATTACAGAAGACCCTTGACTGTGATAAAACTGACCAGGATTCTGATAGTAACAGGATTGTGGTGATATTTAGAGCTGTGCTCCAAGGAGGGATGAGTACCAACCTCCCTCCCTCACCATTAGTGTCGTCTTCTGACTGTGTGTGGCCACCTTTTATTGACTGGACTTACCATGCCACCTAGTGGCATGATAAGTAAAAAGCAAGGTTTGGTAAAAACCGAACAGAGAGGTAGAAACTCCCACTAGCAAACCTAGTGGTTTGCTATGGTAAACACAAATGTAGATACTTATATATAACATGTGTATAGAGTGTGATAACAGCAATAGGAGTATGTTGGGACCCGCCATTTTGGAGAGGGAGGTGCATCATCTGCATGACATGTCATGGTGGCCACTATGGTCTTTGGGCACCATACCAGCTTATTTGTACAGGTATGGCAAATAAAACATGTAGATACTTATATATAATGTGTGTATATAGTGTAATAACACCACAAACAATATTGTTGGAGGAGAAATATTAGTGTGTCTGGCCTTGAACCAATGACGACAGCAACCACCAGCTGACTGTGTGTAGCTACGTCTCTTATTGCTTGAACTCACCATACAAGCTTAGATGTACAGTTATGGTGAACAAAACACGTAGATACTTATATTTAATGTCTGTGTATAGTGAATAAAAGCAAAAACAGTATGGTTATGCTGTTTTTGCATAAAACAGCATAACCAAAATATGCCATCTATGATTTTTTTTACTTTTCCCATGATCAGGGAATACAAATGAATACTTTTATAAGACGAAAGAATTTTTTTAATTTTTTTTTTTTTTTTGCGCCTGTGGGTGTTGAAGGCAAAATGACCCTTAACGGCCCAAGGGTTAAGGAGCAGGGCGGCGCTCCATTTTGTCCAAACTGCATTGTCCCTCTTACAGTCTACATCTCCTTGTTGCATATCCTGATTTTCAGAACACTAGTGTCTCTTGCTTCCAGACTGTCCCTCGATAGAATCCTTGGCGAATCTAATACCTTTAATATCACTTACCTTGTGCACTTTTGTTCTTGTGTTGGTATCTTTAGTGATATTTAGCACCGTTTGAATGTCCTGCGACTTTGATGGTGCTACATAATATCCCCGGCTTGGTGCCTTCTTTTGACAATTGCTTACATCATAGTATTGCTGTAATGTTCTCTTTCAGCAGTATGTGGATGAACTAAATTGATTGAATTAAAAATTATTAGCTTGGTTAATTTATAAGTAATCATTACAGAAAAATTTATTTCTTATAAGAACAAAAGTTACATTCACTGACTGTATTAACAGTATTACGTCCCTGGGTGCTATATAGGAACATGCTGCAAGTATAGTGTCTATAATACTGCTGCAGAAGTTCCAATGACACTTTTAATACCATAAACTGTCTACTGAGTAAACCTTATCCCTAGGATCAGTTCTGAAGCATTGCGTGGCAAGTGACATCACATATCCGGAAACAAGTAACATTCTCAGCCATCCAGCTCTTCTTCTGGACAACACTGTAACAGGACCAGTAATGACCATAAGATTTGATACCCGTATCAACAATACTTCGTCTCTGTGCAGAACTATGAAGATGTAACATGTCCTGCTAATATAGGTTTTATAAACTTGCATGTCAATAAATTAAAAAAAGTTTCAGTGTATATAGCAATACTTTTAGCACCTCTGATATCATATCACTCTTTCTGGGAGGGCTTCCCCACAGTGGCTCTACAGTAGCAGGTTCTCAACACTTTAGCATGCCCAGCGGGGCACTGTGTATCCCTGTGTACAGGAGTTGTAGCTGATGTGTGGAAAAAGGCTAACATAGTTCCAATCTACAAAAGTGGCAACAGGAAAGACCCCCTCAATTATAGACCTGTATCATTGACAAGTGTAATAGTTAAAATATTGGAGAAAATAAAAAAAAACTAAATGGGTAGAACACCTGGAGAAAAACGATATAATATCAGACAGTCAGTATGGTTTTCGATCTGGAAGATCCTGTGTAACGAATTTACTCATGTTTCTATGATCGAGCCACAGAGATTTTACAGGAAAGAGATGGTTGGGTTGACTGCATCTATCTGGACCTAAAAAACCTGCGTTGAATGTAATGAAACGCCATTTTCTGAGTGAGCCTCGGAGACTCCCTGGAGCTTATCAGGCTTATGTATGTTATATTAGACCGGGACATTAGCTAAGGAGTTCGGACCTACCAGGGACCAGCGCCAGAATCTGGCCCCTTCAGAGAGGTTTCAGGGAGCAATGGCCCTGGAAAACCCGCTTGTGGTTGGGGTTTTCCTTATCTGCCATCGACCGGGGTTAGGCACCAGAAAGGTAGGCATAACAAAACAAACCCCACATGGTAAAAAACTAACTCAAAAAAACGAACAGAGAGGAAGAAACTCCCTACAATCCCAAGGAAACAAGCAAACATCAACATCAAACAAGAGTAAGAGAGGGGAGCCCTGGACCTACCGCGCCGGCTGCCAAGCTTCACTTCGGAAGCTAAGCTTCAACCAACGCGAAAAAACCGTCGTCCGATGGGAGGGAGGGTTGCCAGGGAGCCTTCGGGACTCACCCAGAAAATGGCGTTTCATTACATTCAACACTGCTTTTCAGTGGGGAGCCCCTATGGCTCCCTGGAGCTTCATACCCAAAGAGAAGGAAAAGAAAGGGCTAACCCGGGAGGCGGCCGCCACAAACTCCGCAACGCGAAGCCGAGACAACAGGCTGCAACCTGCGACCCAAGGCAACAAGAACGCACAGGAGCGATGCGCCTAAAGAATGGGCGGCCAAAAACCTGTGCGACCCTCAAATCCCTGCGCCCGAAATGAGCCCTAGACGTCACCAACACAGCAGCAAAAGCTGCAAACGTCCGAACAGCACAGGCACAAGGACAGACCGCAGGCTGGAAGACTGAAAACTCTGCGGATGACCTGGGAGACCCGAGCCCTGAAACAGGGAACGAGGGGAAAGGACACAGACCCAAGATAAGGAAACAAAGGTGCCACAAAAAATATTAGAAAATTTTCTTTTGCAAATAGTGGTAGACGGTTGGAACAAGCTAAGTGAGGTGGTGGTAGAGGCCAAAACCGTCAGAACTGTAGTTTCAAAGCATTATATGACTGTTTAAAAGACGGGACACCACAAGCATAGCAATCATCCTCATCTTAAGTGTACCTACAATTAGGTAATTAACACTTTCGCGCTCTCGGCGCTCAAAAAAAACAATACCCCAGATGCTTTCGGCACTTCGCGCGCCTACGCGGTAAGACCGAAAAAGTGTACACTCTTTTGACTGTCCTGACAATAATTGAAGGCGCACGTATTTAAATTTGGTATCACTGTGTTCGCAATGAAATTGTCTATAAGAGCATACCTATAAAATGCCGCCCAAGCATAAGGAGTATCAACACCAAATAAAAAACTATGCAGATCACTCGCCGAGACCGCCAAACAGCAACAAAATGTTTCCACTCCCTTAATGGTTGCGAAGCCTACAGTTGTCCTACATCGCTAATTTTGGTATCATTGGAATCGCAATAACATTCTCTACACGGACATATGCATATGAATGTTTAATATAGGTAATTGCCCACCCGCAAGAGTGTGTGAAGTGGAGAGTAGTTAGCCGCGAGCGCACTGGCGAAAACACAGGGGGGAAATCATGCTTGGAAAGTTTATACGTTTCCTGACCCTACTTTTCTATGTACGTATTTCTGTTTTATACCAATGTGTTCGCAATAAAATTTTCTATAAGATGAACTGTATAACATTTGTACAAAGCATGTGTAAGAGAAGAGCCAAATATAGAACCACGTCGCTCAGTATGCGTTCGCGGCAGAAACGAATGCATTGTTTTCGTTCGTTTGATGTTTGTCATGTTTATACTTGTTGAAACATTTTATAATTTGTATGACAGTGATCGCAGTAAAATTCCCTACACAGACATATACATAACACATACAAATATTTCCCACGTGTTGGATATATCAACGGCTAAAGGGAACCCACTGCCACACGCTCGCCACACCCCCAAACATACTTTGTGTATTTTTTTTTTTACTCATAGAAGTTTATGTGATATAATATTCATTCTGGTACCAAAAAATTCGCAAATAAATTCTCTACAAAACAAAAGTATCCCCATCCATTTCGGTTAAAAAATGGAATTTATAGAAATATTTTTTCGATGGACGAGAAAAGTAGGCTGTTATGCGGAATCGTAAGAAAAAACGGCGACGAGTTATCTCTAATCTAAAGCGCGAAAGTGTTAAACATCAAATGATAAACCTGAGTTATATACAGGTCTCACCTTAAATAACTGAAAGTTCCAACTGCCCTTTCTGGGACTAGAACCTCCGTCTGTGTGATGCAAAGTCAAATGCTGTACCACCACGCTGCTAAATGTAATGAAATGCCTTTTTCTGAAGGAGCCCCAGTGGCTCCCTGAAGCTAACTAATCAGAGAACAAGGAAGGGAATTACCAGGGAGGAGGAGAGATGGCAAACACTAAGACAAAGAAGAAAACCCTAGGCTAGGTTCTCTTCTCTTCTCTTCTCTGTGTCTAGGCCGACACAGCCCAATACCACACATGATCAAGAACATTTACAAAATACTGGATCACAAGGATCATTTTAGAATGCCAAAACCCCCAAGCCCAAATATCAGCCCAGGACATATTAGAGAAGAAGACAGTGAAAGCTGTGTACTGTATTTACAAACATCATGGGCCTGAGGGTAGACTGGGCCTGAGGGTAAACTGGGCCTGAGGGTACACTGGGCCTGAGGGTAGATCACAGATTGGGTAGATATGATAATGCAGTGGAAACACACGAAATGCAAGCCTTGGAACATGGAACAAAAGAAACAGGGTCAACCAGCATAGTGTCCAAGACAGAACAAGTAGTACACAGGTAGCAGTAAAGACCTGCCACAGGATACAACTGATGCACCGCTGGCCGAATCAACTAACCATCAATAATCAATCATCAAAGGACCCCCCAAGTCCTCAAAGGACTTAAGGAATAGTGCTGTGGAGATGTTGACATTCAACAAAAGTAGCAGCAGCTCTGCCAAAGGCGAACAATAAGAGGGGACATTATTTACCGTGAGATGGCAATTGAGAAACAACCATGACAAAAAGGAGAGAACAGACCTAACAAAGACCAAAGGCAGACAGTGAAGGCACAAAACGTAGCCAAAGGAGTGCCAGGCCACCTCATACTGCTGTTCTGAAGAGGCAGGTGGGACACTAACAAACCAACCACTTGCTAACTATATAAATGACATGCATCAAAAACTCTAAACATAGAGCAGATGAGAGTTTGAACCAGCCTAGTACAATGCCGGGCTAATCTGCTAGAAAAGGTAGAGCCAGAGAAACATGCAAAGGGCCAAAAATATCAGAAACCATGACTGGGTCAGCCACCAAGGAGCCAAAAGGTTCACCCTCTCTGAGCACAACTCCAGACTGGACAACACCCAAAGCAACAACTGAACTGGCGTACAAGGTAAATGCACCTCCAACTCAGCCAGTCTGGTCAAAAGGCCTCCACTGTGAAAGCCTCGCAATTGGGGAATGGAGCTACACAAGAGGGAAGGTGCTGGTTCTATACTGACACAAAGGAATCCACCACAGAGATACAAATGTCCTTCAGAGCCAACGGAAGGACTTTTTATCAATGGTTCACTCTGTGGAAACGGACTGAAAGTGAAACAACTTGTCTGCAAGGCCATAGGACATACTCCACAGGTAAACTGCATGCAGAACAAAACCCCCCAAGAAGCCAGAAGTCGAGCTACCCAAAGTGCCCTGCTCTACAGGAATACGAACTGTAGATCCCCCCACAGTTCAGGCAACAAACCATTGTGGAATAATTGGAGTGAAGCTGGATAGCCAAACCCAGAGGAAGCTAAGTCCTCATCAGGGCATGCCACACAGCTGCAAACACATGCACCATGCTGTGTGCCCAAAGTATCAAACACAATCACTGACCCCTGGGTGGCTTGGTGAATACTAGTCACAAAGCCCCAACCCAGAGATAAAGTATCCATAAACACATTGAGTGATAGAGGAGGATGACACCATGAAACTGAACCCCAAAAAATTTAAAAGGGGAAGTCAGCGAAGCCGACTGATCCCAGGAGTGGTGGAAGGAACAGAACTAGAGAAACCAGTACAATGCTTAGAGCCAAACAGTGCCCAGGGGAAGACAATGTAGGCAAAGTTCAGGCTCCTACACAACTGCTCAATCATCTGACAAGTCACCCATGACTGATCCAACCCCAGTGTCGAAGCTGTAGGTGAAGCAAAGCTGCTGAAGGCAGGGGAAGAGATGCCGACCAAGAGACCCAAACGAGGCCCTTTGATGATCGGGACTACCATCTGGTGGCGAATGAGAGTTGCTAACTACTAGTTAGACCTAGGCAATAAGTGTAAACAGTTTACTTTAGGGTTACAAATGTATGTTGATTGATTTAGTGTGCTCTACCTTTCTGGTGGTTTCCCTTAGTTCTCCGATCAAATTTTGGTCCTGGTTTTGAGATTCATTAGAGCTCAGTGGGGTAGCTTGGAAGCTATATGGCTAACACTGATGGCCAACTACAAAAATCCAACTGCATTGGGGAAGAAAATATTGATTGACCCCGCATGCAGATGGCAGAGATAAAAAGAGTGACAAGCAGCTAATTCATAGCACAGAACCTTCCTGAAAATTAAAACTATTGGGGCACTACTAAAACCAACCTGACAAACTAGCAGGGAACCCACACCTACCCCGACCTGAAAAATAACGTAGTGAAGGCGCAAGTTGTTGCTGGAGCCTAGAGCCAGAAAACTCGCACAGCATACCCATATAAAAACGAATTCTATCCCAACTACCAAGCCGTACAGTGGAGCGGGTTACATGCACTACCCAGGGCAAGGCCCTTCAAGTGAAGTAGACTCCAAGGAGTAGACTTCCAAACCTTCTAAAGGAAGGTTTGGGAGTTTTTCCTCAGGGAAGAAAACCAATGACTGAAGGGTTGGGCAATGCGAATGACTACTAATGAAAGCAAATCTTCACGTGAAGCTTAGGCAAACAAAGAATTGGGCATACAGAACAACAGGTTGACAGATGAAACACAAAGTTGAAAATGAACAGACACAAGCACAGGCCCCAGCATAGGACAAGGTCCATTGAAAATGAACAGACATAAGCACAGGCCCCAGCATAGGACAAGGTCCATTGAAAATGAACAGAGCCCCAGCATAGGACAAGGTCCAAAAGAAAAGTAAACACTTAGTTGAAGGCTGATGCTCATAGAGTAGTGCAGCATCTGGAAGCAAAAGCACCAGATGAATGACAGTTGGCTAGCCAAGACCCTTGGGTGAGTGAGACTACCATCTGGTGACAAACGAGTGTTGCTAACTAGTAGTTGGACCTAGGCAATGAGTATAAACAAAATTTATATTAAGGTTACAAATACTATCCATGTAGTTGCTGGTTTTGGTGTGCTCTACCTTTCTGGTGGTTTTCTTTCAGTTCTCTGATCAGATTTTGGTCCTGGGTTCTGGCAGATGCTTGTGATTCCTTAGAGCCTAGTGGGATAGGCTCATTTGATTCATTTGGAGGCTACAAAGTCGATAGTTTGGGGTGCCACTGAGGGACCCACTAGGAAGAAGTATGATTATATTCAAATCTAGATGTTTCCAAAATAAGTGTTCAATACTCACAAAGAACTCCACAAAACAAATGTGATTATCTTCTGTTTTAATCATGAACTGGAAACACAGGAAACCTCGGTCATCCGTCCTCACCGACACCTTCTGGGCCACCGTGAGTGGTTTGGACAAAGGTCGGAGAAGACCCAGCCTGTAGCGCTGACTCATGGTTCGTGTGCAAGCAAAGTTTTCTATCATGTCACTCTCTTTGGAAATATCAGTCTAGAAAAAAACAAATTAAACATTTAACTGATAAACAAAAATTTAACCCTTAAAATGCAACTATGGATGTTCACGATTTTTGTGAGACCAAAAATGGAATTTTGGTCTGTTTTATGGTGCACATATCTTGAGAAGCACATCAACAAAAAGTTACAAAGACAAGCTACAAAATAGCTTCCCAAACTGAAAAACAAGAGCCACGAGGAGAGGTTAAATATGCTAAATCTTGAAAATAGAAGAATAAGAGGCGATATGATCACTGCATACAAAATAGTAATAAGAATCAACATAATTAACAAAGAAAAATTCTTGAAACCTGGAACTTCAAGGACAAGAAGTCATAGATATAAGCTATGGAAACAAAACTGGTAAAAAATGAGAGCGTTCATATTCCATTTTTGGTCTGTTTTGCAAAGACAGTGGTAGATTGTTTGAACAAGTTTAGTGAGAAAATGATTAAGGTCAAAACCATCTTAATTTCAAAGTTATATGACAAAGCGTACTGGGAAGATGGGACACTATGAGCATAGCTTCATCCTATAATTACTCTTAGGTAATTACACATATCTGCCCATGCACAAAAATATAAAAAAACCAGCGTTGAATGTAATGAAACGCCATTTTCTGGGTGAGCCCCGGAGGCTCCTTGGAGCTTATCGGGCTAATGCAAGTTATATTAGACTGGGACATTAGCTAAGGAGTTCAGACCTACCAGGGACCAGCGCCAGAACCTGGCCCCTTCAGAGAGGTTTCAGGGAGCAATGGCCCTGGAAAACCCCCCTTGTGGTTGGGGTTTTCCTTATCTGGCATCAACCGGGGTTAGGCACCCAGAAAGGTAGGCATAACAAAACAAATCCCACATGGTAAAAAATTTAAACAAAAAAATGAACAGAAAGGTAGAAACTCCCTACAATCCCAAGGAAATAAGCACACAAGCAAACATCACACTTTACTGTCGCACCAATCGTCCACGCAGCCCTCCCTGCCCCGAGAGGGGGGAGGTGGGAGCCCTGGACCTCACCGCGCCGCCTGCCTAGCATCAGTTCGGAAGCTAAGCTTCAACCAACGTGAAAAAACCGCCAACCAGTGGGAAGGATGGTTGCCAGGGAGCCTCCGGGGCTCACCTAGAAAATGCCGTTTCATTACATTCAATGCTAGTTTTCTGTGGGGAGCCCCGGAGGCTCCCTGGAGCTTCATACCCAAAGAGAAGGAAAAGAAAGGACTGACCCGGGAGGCGGCCGCCACAAATTCTGCAACGCGAAGCCAAGACAACAGGCTGCAACCTGCGACCCAAGGCAACAAGAACGCACAGGGGCAGACACGTGCATAAAGAACGAGCGGCCAAGAACCTGTGCGACCCTCAAATCCTCGGGCCCGAAATGAGCCCTAGACGTCACCAACCCAGCAGCAAAAGCTGCAAAAGTCCGAACAGCACGGGCGCAAAGATAGACCGCAGGCTGGAAGACCTAAAAACTCTGTGGATGACCTGGGAGACCCGAGCCCTGAAACAGGGAACGAGGGGAACTGGATCAACCCAAAGCGCGTCCCCAAACACGGTACACAGGTAACGGCAAAAAGTGCAACTGGACAACACAGGACGCACCCCCGGCCGAACCAATCAAGCATCAATAACCCAAGGACCCCCCTCCGGTAAGCAGCCGTCTCAACCGTCTCCAAAAGGACAGAGAAAGGCTGCAAACGTATAAACCTACCACCAGTACCAAAGAGCAGAAACCTGAACCGAAGGGGCTACCACAAACTGAGAAGATAAGAGGGCACCCTGATTAAGGACCAGGACGGCTCAGGCGACACATGAGCAGGCCGGAGGTGAAACAAAACACGAGAAAGCGTACGGAATGGGGCAGATGTGACGTCCACCCTAAAAGCAAGCCGGAGCGGCTCCGCCAGTGCTGCACAAAATGAGGCGACGGTAAGAAAAATCAAATAACTGTAGACCTGAAAACCCAAGAAAGGACAAGACCACCTGATGCGAAAGAAAAGACGACCTACGAAGAGCAAGAAAAAGGTGCATTGAAACACCAGGAACATCATACTGTCGTCGAGACGAAGCTCTCAGGTGGGACACCATCAACAAAGCCACCTGATCCCCACAGAGATGGTGATACCCGCATCAAAATACCAGACACGAAGAGCCGAGGAGAAGGCGTAACCAGTCACGTACAGGACCAGTCTGACCTGCCGAAAGAGGCGGAGCTGCGGGAAAACGCCCCGGGTTCGGACACCTATCAAGCATCATCTGAAAATAAAGCTGGGCTGGCCACCAAGGGACCATGAGGACTACTCTCTTGGGAATGGGCTCCAACCGAGCCAAAACCTGAAGCAAAAGCTGAACCAGGAGAAGAGGAACAGGTACCCCACCTCGACGAGTCATGCTGAAAGGCATCCACCGTGAACGCCTCACAGGCGGATAAGGGCGCCACATAGAATGGGCGACGCCTAGACCACGCCGACTGAAAGACGTCCATGGCCAGGAGTCCATATGTCCGGCAGAACCAACGAAAAGAGTCGACGATGACTGGCCAATCTGCAAACAGAACAATGAACTGAGACAGGCTGTCCACCAGGACGTAGGACACACCCCGGACATAAACCTCACGGTTAGCCAAACCCCGAGAATCCAGCAAACGAGCCACCCCAAAGGCAAACACCTAAGAGAAACCCTGTGGTTCCGGCAAAGAACTGCCAGAGAATAGTCCGAATGGAGCTGAATGGTAGAGCACCGAGTGACCCAAACTCTCCGAAGCACAAACCAGACAGCCACGAACTCCCGAACCGTGCTGTAAGCCCGACGGACGGACAGAGCCCACCATCCCCGGCCGACCTGGTGAGCACTGGTCACAAAGCCCTAGCCGAGAGATGACCCGTCCGTGAACACATCGAGCGAAGGTTCAGGGAGGTGCCAAAGCACGGAACCCCGAAACCCCCAAAGAGGAAGCTTGTGACGCAGCACCAACACAAGATCCTCGGAAAACGAACTCAACGATTGCAAGAGAGGCGGAAGGGGAGTCTCCGAAGGAGCCAAACAGACACCGAAGCCAAACCCGACCCTGCGAGCAGACCAGCACATCGAAGTTCAGACTTCCACACAACTGCTCGAGCAACCACCGAGCAACCCAGGACCCCCTCATGAACAGCCGAAGGCGGGACCAAAGCCGCAGCAACACTTCTGGAGGGAAGGACAAGGAGCGGCCCAAGAGCCCTAAACAAGACCCAGCCAGGTCTGAACCCAGGACAGAAACAGATGGAACGGCCTCCAGATCACCAGGAAACCAAACCCGGCGATCTGGAAAAAACCACACATCTAGCGAGCAGACAAGCGGACCGACTGGGAGCCCACACCAGCCAGTCGTCGAGGTAGGCCAGACACCGAATCCCAAGTAGACTCAGACAGGGCACCAAGATCCGGTAAAGATGCGTAAATACACCCAATGCCAATTACAAAATAAGGAACGCAACAAAAGCGGTGGTGGTGGGGCCTGTAGTCCCACCACCAACTGTGCCAGTTCCGGAAAACTGGAGAGGAACATGCCAAGAATTGACCTGGAGGTCCAGGGCCACCATCCAGGCACCCGGCCCCAACAGAAGCCGGACAGGAGACAACAGTCCTCCGATGAGGGCATAGAATCCAGGGCGCAGATTGAAGAAGTCCAGAAGAACCGCAAATTCGCCAGGCTCGTGTCTGCATAGAGCAGACGGGAACCCCAGAAGGATGGGGTGGATCAACCACGTCCAACGCACCCACTAAGATGACATGACGAAGCGCAGGGGAAGAAGCCCACCCCGCCACCCCTAAACCCCCAAAGGAGGAGAAGCCATCCGCCACAGCTACCAGAGGCCGGAAGACAACCAAAAGCGCCCACTAACTGCAGGACCATGTGAGAGTCAACAGAGCAAGCTGCTCCCCCAGCACCCTGTCAACAGCGAAGGGAACAGAGCCCCGTATACATACAAATACTGTATACGCATATATTATGTACACATACATATATATGCAGGCGATGAGTCACAATAACGTGGCTAAAGTATGTTGACCAGACCACACACTAGAAGGTGAAGGGATGACGGCGTTTCGGTCCGTCCTGGACCATTCTCAAGTCGATTGTGATGAGGAAGTAGAGACAGGCAATAAATAGGCAAGAGAGAGCTGAGGAGCAAAGTAAGGTGCAGTAGAGGGGATAGTAATATTAATAAGAGCTGCAGAGGGCCTATTGGCCCATACGAGGCAGCTCCTATTATAACCACCGAATGAGGAGATAGCAAAAAGAAGAGGATAGCAAGGGAGCGTAGGAGAAGACAATAAACAGAAAAAGGGAGAAGAGAGAAAGAAAAGGAAAGAGAAAGAAAGATAAATGGAAGGGGTAGGCTTACATATATATATTCACATACACATAAATACACACACACACAAGGTGTATTACACACACGTGCGTATGCACATACACATGTGCACACAAAAGTGGGAAGCAAGCAGACTGGATGGGCGAAAAACTCCGCGTAGAAGCAGAAAACCCAGGAAGGGGCAAACAGCCCCAGAACTGCTAGCAAGCATTCCCCACAGCCCCGGGAACCTGCAACAGAGGCCCCGGGGCAGAGCCATCCTCAGAGCCCTCTGCACTTAAAGAAAAGGATGAGTCCATGAGAAAGGCAGCAAGCAAGGGCGGGTGGTAAGACCCAGAAGCCTTGGCAGGAAGAACAGGCTCGAAAACCTCCGTCCCCAACCCGAACGGGGCAGCCCTTGAAACCGCCCGAGGCTCGGCCCAACTAAACCCCGCCACCAACCCAGAAACCCGCAAACAGTCCGGAGCCGGGAACAGGGAGGGAAAGAGGAGAACAGCACCTAACCAAAACGGGGCGGCCCCGGGGCATCCGAGTGGAAAACTAACCTAGCGTGTTGCAGCAACTTAACCTAGCTTGCAACACCGATGCTGCCTGTACTCTGAACAGAAATAACATAAGGAGAGTAATGGAGAACAAGCAGAGAATATCTCTCGCAAGACTCCGGGTCAAGGTGTCAGTGATCCAAAAGGCAACATGACAGAGGTAAAAGTGGCGACTGTCACCCTGAGACAAGGGCACAGCAACCAACGATCCCATACAAGACGGGTTGGAACCCGGAAGACACATTCAATGGTCCACCGAGCCCAGACAGGGGTTTCCAGGGCCCGTAGGCTGACTGCTACGGGAAGCCCGGGCAAGGTGTTGCTAACCGGTTAAGAAACCCAAAAATAACAAGAGGGTAGAGGATAGCACTGAAAACCCCTGCGACGTGTACAATCACGGAGGCCTAGCAGAGGGCCACCAAACACTACCAGTGGAACTATAGCCACACTGGGCAGACCCCCACCAGGCGATTGAAAATAAAAACAAAAGAAAAACCCTGCAAAAGTACACCGTCTCCAGAGGCAACAGGAACCGATCGCCGCTTAAGTGGCAGCTCGCGCAACACCTTGACGCCCTAACCAGCACAAAACCAGTCCCTACCCAGGGCCAAACAAGGGCCCCAAGCCCCAGCTGGCCCCAAGCCCTAGCTGGTCCCAAGCCCCAGCTGGCCCCAAGGGCGAGGCAATTGCCAAGCAGCAAGAACCACTACAGGAATGGTTCCCGAACGCCCCAGGGAAGATAACCCTGTCATGCAGGGGCAGTACTCACAGGGCGCTTAGGGAAGGAAGCCCCTAAGCGCATGCAGCCCCGGCACTGATGAGGTACTCCTGGCCACCGCACAACACAACACACGGCAGTGAATGCCACACAAGGCAAACACTGCTTAGGAAACTGAGGCCAGAGAAGCGTCTATCCCGGTTGACATTAGCTTACGAACTGATGCTAGGCAGCCGGCGCGGGAGGTCCGGGGCTCCCCCTTCCCCCTCTCGTAGCGGGGAGGGCTGCGCGGACGATCGGCAGTAAAGTGTGATGTTTGCTTGTTTGCTTGTTTCCTTGGGATTGTAGGTAGTTTCTACCTCTCTGTTTGTTTTTTTGTTTTAGTTTTTTACCATGTGGGGTTTGTTTTGTTTTGCCTACCTTTCTGGGTGCCTGACCCCAGGCGATGGCAGATAACGAAAACCCCAACCACAAGGGGGTTTTCCAGGGCCATTGCTCCTTGAAACCTATCTGAAGGGGCCAGGTTCTTGCGCTGGTCCCTGGTAGGTCTGAACTCCTTAGCTAATGTCCCGGTCTAATATAACATACATTAGCCCCGATAAGCTCCAGGGAGCCATAGGGGCTTCCCACAGAAAGGGTATAAATAGGAAAATGTTGGAAAAATAGAAAGGAAAAAAATGAAAACAAAACTGCAAGAGGCTAAATGGTGAAGTGAAATTTGTTTTAATAACGATGGAGAGAGAACGGAAACAGACCCTAGAGGGGTCAAAGCTAAGTCAGATCACATTTGTTAAGAAGGTTAGAACATTTATGTATTGACTGTGAAAGGGAAGAATCAACTGCAGCAAAGCCAGTACTAAGGTTCATGATGGGCATGTTGTGAATCAGAGCCAATTCAACAAGACGGCGTCTGTGAAGAGTAGAGACAGGAAAGATTATTTTAGAAGAAGACCAATCTATAAGATGATTATGAGTCCCTAGCATGACAGAATCTTGAGGTTATCTTGAGATGATTTCGGGGCTTTAGTGTCCCCGCGGCCCGGTCCTCGACCAGGCCTCCACCCCCAGGAAGCAGCCCGTGACAGCTGACTAACTCCCAGGTACCTATTTACTGCTAGGTAACAGGGGCATTCAGGGTGAAAGAAACTTTGCCCATTTGTTTCTGCCTCGTGCGGGGAATCGAACCCGCGCCACAGAATTACGAGTCCTGCGCGCTATCCACCAGGCTATACGAGGCCCCTACAGAAGAGGTATGTTCTTTTGTGTTCAGTGCAGATTGGTACGTTCAGTTAAATAGTTGCCATAACTACTATCAGTTTAAAGATGATGGGTTGCCCTCAATTAAGCAAACTTGATGTAGGGAATATTTAGGGTTGCATCAAAATTTGTTCAGATGAACCAGATTCATTCCTCCGAGGTTCGTACACATGTGGTTGCACTATTAACCCTATCCCCAACCAGTTTGATGTTAAATCTCACCTGATTCACAAATACTCTTATCCAGCTAAATACAATTGTGAATCCAGACTGATAATGGATTGCCTCATAAATACTTTGTTCCCTGCACATAAGTGAACAAACATGCCCTTACTGGGCATATAGTCCATAAAATTTTAGTAGCCAATAAAACTTACGTGACTTGTTCCATAACTGCCAAAAGTAGAGAGACGAAAATAAGGTGCAGCAGGTGACATGACAATCTCTAAAACATCACTGGACATGTCAAGCTCAGAGAAGATATCTCTAAGGCACTCTGATCTCATGATAACTTTGTTTACCACACCTGAAAATAAGTAATGGTAATCTCTTCTCACAGACATAATAACATAGGATAAAAACCAACAAATGTTTATTTGTGAAATTTATGTAAAGAATTTACACCAAGTTTTTCGCACTTCCCTGAGTGCTTTGTCAAGGTCTGAGTGTGTGGTAAGGACGAGGCTTACATATCAACGTCTAATGCCATTAGACGTTGCTATTAGACGACTATTAGACGTTGAGTACAATGCTCACAATGGTCATTAGACATTGAGATGCAAGTCTCGTCCTAACCACATACTCAGACCTTGTCAAAGCACTCAGGGGAGTGCGAAAGACTTGAGTGTAAATTCTTTACATAAATTTCACATATACACAAGTGAGGATTTTTATCTTACACCTGAAAATATAATATGCACAGTGTATGCTATCAATCTCAAAATATGCATATACTGTACAGCATTTAAGGTACACCCTTGCATTACATTAATTTTAACTTTGTTCTCATCATTATCCTATTGTCCTATATTTAAGGGACTAGCTGGGTAAAGGTAGAAAATATCATAGGAAAAGACTGTCACAGATGTTTGATAACATGTTTCCTTGAATAATGTACAATAAACATAAATATTAGAGTACAAGCAGTAGGAGGGAAAGTATCTATTCAGGACAGGAAGTCTACATACACAGAAAGAGATACAAGAGATACAAAGATAAGGGTTGCTAGGCAAGGAAGTAAATGAAATGTATACCAAATTTTGAAAAATATACGATGAAGGAACACAAACATTCATACCAAAACAGAGATGCAGGACCAGAAAACAGGATTGGTTCAACAGAAACTGTGATAGGGCCAGAGGAGGAAAACAAGAAAATGGGCTCAATATAGGAAAAGGGCTAACCACAAATATACCAACACTACAAGCAAGCAAGAAACAATTACACAACAGTGAGGAGAAATGCAGAAAGGAACTTTGAGAAAGATATAGCAGACAAATCAAAAACAAGGTCCAGGCCTTTTCTATAAATTCATTAAAAGCAAGCTGCACATAGAGGATAAAATCCAGAGATTGAGAACGGGAAAAAGGACTACTCGGAATGAAAAAAAACAGCATTGAGTTTAATAAAATATCATTTTCTGGGTAAGTCCCAGTAGCTCCCCAGAGCTATTCATGGCTGATAGAATAACTAGCTAACTAACCCTAACTATTTTGCATCAGTCAATGTGCGTGGAGTTCTAGCCTACTGGGAACCACGAGCCAGAACCTGGCCCCCTCACAGAGGCACGGGGAGCAATGGTCCATAGAAATGCACATGTGATTTGGAGCATTCTATATCTGCCACTGACCGGGACAGGCACCCAGAAAGGTAAGCACCCCAAAACAAACCCCTATTCAGGTTAACAGCGAAAATCATCAAACGAGTGGACAGAACTTCCAAAAGAAAAATGACCAAACAAGCATGACGTTACATGAGCAGCGCCGCATGTCTGCGCAGCTCCCCCCTCCCCGGAAGCTGGCGATCCCCACCCCAGTTCTGAGGCTGGATATCAAAAACCGCGAAAAAAAATGCCGACCGGAGGGAGGAAGGGTAGCCGGGGAGCCTCCGGAACTCACCCAGAAAATGGCGTTTCATTACATTCAATGCTGGTTTTCTGTGGGGAGCTCCTATGGCTCCATGGAGCTACATACCCAAAGAGAAGGAAAATAGGGACTTACCCGGGAGGTGGCGGCCACAAAATCCTCAACGCGAAGTCGAGACAACTGGCTGCAACCTGCGACCCCAAAGCAATGCAAGAATGCCTAGAAACAGGTACATTCACCAAATAACGGGCGTCCAGGACCCTGTTCGACTTCCAAAATCCATGCGCCCGAATATGAACCCAGGATATGTTACCAAACACGGCAGCCAAAGCTGCAAACTTTCGAACATCATGGGCGCGAGAATAGACTGCAGCCTGGCTAGACTTTATAACCCTGCGAACAACCTGGCTAGACTTTATAACCCTGCGAACAACCTGGCAGACCCGAGCCCTGGAACAGGGAACGAGGGAAACCGGATCAACCCAAAGCGCATCCCCAGCCACCCCAGCTGAAGCGCGCAGGTACCGGCAAAGAGCCGCAACTGGACACAATACATGATGCACCCCCGGCCGAACCAACCAAGCATCAATGACCCACGGACCCCCTCCAGAAAGCAGCCGTCTCGTTCTTAGCCAGAAAAGATGGAGAAGGCTGCAAACGGACAAACCTACCCCCAGGACCAAAAGAGCAGAAACCCCTGCGCCGGAGGAGAGCATGAAGCTCCCCTACCTGGCCCCGAAGCCAGTGCCAACAAAAACAAAGCCTTGGAAAAACAATCTGGAACCAAAGGGGCCACCACAAACCGAGGAGAGGAAAGATAGGAGAGCATCCTGTCCAAGGACCAGGACAGCTCAGGCGGCGCATGAGCAGGCCGGAGGTGAAACATAGCACAAGAAAGCTTACGGAACGGGGCGGATGTGACGTCCACCCCAAATGCTAGCTTGAGCGGCTCTGACATGTCGCACGATACAAGGCGACAGTGTTAGGCATCAAATGACGGTCCTGAAAAAGCCAAGAAAGAAAGGACAAGACAACCCGATCCGAAAGAAAAGACAACCTACGAAGAGCCAGAAAATGGCGCAAAGAACGCCAGGAAACTTCATACTGTCGCCGAGACGAAGCTCTCAGGTGGGACACCATCAACGAAGCCACCTGATCACCATAGAAATGGTGATACACCCGCGTTAAAAAGACTAGACGCGAAGAGCAGAGGAGAAGGTCGAACCAGTCCCATACCGGACCGGGCTTAGCTGCTGAAAGAGCCGGAGCCGCGGGAAATGCCCCAGGTTCGGACATCGAGCCAATAGTGCCGGAAACCAAGGCTGGGCCGGCCACCAAGGGGCCACATGGGACTACTCTCCTTGGGAATGTCTCCAACCGAACCAGAACCTGAAGCAACAGCTGGACCAGGGGACAGAGGTAAACCACCTCGACCAGTCCTGCCGAAAGGCATCCACCGCGAACGCCTCGCAGTCGGGGAAGGGTGTCACATAGATTGGGAGACGCCGAGACCACGCCGACGCGAAAAGGTCCACGTCTGGGAGACCGTACGTCTGCCGGATCCAACGAAACGAGTCATCATCGACCGTCCATTCCGTAGACAGGGGAATGAAGCGAGACAGACCATCCACTAGAACGTTGGACACTCCCCGGAAATGAACCGCACGGAGAGCCAAACCCCGAGAATCCAGCAGACGAACCACTCGAAGGGACCCACCCCAAAGAGCCAAGGACCGAAGAGAACCCCCTCACAGTTCAGGTAATGAACCACTGGAGAACAGTCCGAATGGAGGCGAATGGTCGTTCCCCAAGCGACCCAAATCTTCCGAAGCGCAAATCAGACTGCCGCGAACTCCCGAACCGTACTGTGAGCCCGATGGAAAGACTGACCCCACCGTCCCTGAACAGCCTGGTGAGCACTGGTCACAAAGCCCCAGCCGAGAGACGACACGTCCGTGAACACATCGAGCAAAGGCTCGGGAAGGCGCCATGGCACCAAACCCCAAAAACCTCAAAGAGGAAGCCAGTGACACAGCAACCGACACAAGGCCCCCAGAGGACGAACCCAACGATCGCGAGAGGGGCGGAAGGGACGTCCCCAAAGGAACCAAAACAGTCGCCAAAGCCAAACCCGACCATGCAGGTAGACTAGCATAGCGAAGTTCAGACTCCCGCACAACCGCTCGAGTAACCGCCGAGTGACTCAGGACCCCCCTCAGAAACAGCCGAAGGCAGGCCCACAGCCGCAGCAACGCCTCTGGAGGGAGAGCCAAGGAAGCGGTCTGAGAATCCCAAACAAGACCTAGCCAGGTCCGAACCTGAGACGGAACCAGATGAGACTTCCTCCAGTTCACCAGGAACCCAAACCTGGCGAACTGGGAAAAGAACCATATTCCTGGCGAGCAGACAAGCTGACTGACTGGGAGCCCACACCAGCCAGTCGTCGAGGGGGGGGGCCAAAACCCGAATCCCTAAAGACACAAACGGGTTACCACAACCCGGGTCTGACGCGTGAAAACGCGAGGTGCCAGATTCAAGCCAAAAGGTAGGCATCGAAAGCAGTAAGCGTGATGCCCCACCACGAAACCTAACCAGTCCCTGAACCCTGGATGAATAAGAAAGTGCCAATAAGCGTCTTTGAGGTCCAGGGACACCATCCAGGCACCCAGCTCCAACAGAAGCCGGACCTGAGATAGAGTAGTTATCTGAAAGGAGGAGCAAGGAATCCAGGGGTTCAGACAGGACAAGTCCAGAATGAACCTCAGATCCGCACAGTCCCGTTTCGGCACTGGAAACAGACGGGAAACCCATCTGAGGGACGGAGTCGTTTCGACCACGCCCAAGCGCACCCATTCCAAGACGACTTGACGAAGCACAGGAGAAGAAACCTGCCCTGTTAGCCCCGAACCCCCAATAGGAGGACGAGTCGCCCAACACCACCGCAGGCCGGATGACACAGCCGAAATGGCCCACAAATCGTGGGACCAAGTGTGGGCAAACAAAGCGAGCTTACCCCCATCGCCCCATTAACGGGGCGAACCCCGAAAGGGCCGACGACCCTTACGAGAACCCAAACGTCGAACAGGGCAATCACCGCGCCCTGTTCTTGAGAAGGGAAAAGAAAAGTAAGACCGAAGCCAAATGCCCACGAGCGCGCAAATCCTCCGCAACCAACGGAGCCGAAAGACGAGGAACCTGCACTTGAAGCTAGAAAAGGCCAACATCCCGAGAAAGCACGGGAGCGAACAAGCACGCATTAAGGTGCTCAAACTCGCCCTCCCTCCCCCAGGTAAACCTGCATAAAAGTAGAAGTTTCACGCCAATCAAGCGTGCGGGTCCGATAGAACCCATGCCACGCCCCCAATGAAAAGAAAGGGCAGTCTGCCAGCCAGGAAGACTCAGGAACCTCCAAATGCACCCAAAAACGGGAAGAACCGAACTCAAACGAGGACGGATCCATCGCAGAGGCATAACCCGGGTCTCGCAAGAGGTATGCAGCAAGAGCTTCCCGAGCCGCCTTTGCGGAGATACGGGAAGTAGAAAACCTCTGGAAAGACGAAGCCGAAGTACCCAAACGCGCCCGGAACCGAACCCGGGGAGGAGCCGAACCCAAATCATACTCATACAGGGAAGGGGGGGTAAGAAAATCCCTCCCACTGCAACAATAAGCCCCGCAAGGAAGGTAAAAGCACCCAAGCAGGGTCAAAGGGGCCCAAGACCCCCAGGTTGACTCTTCTCCAGCCCCAGGATCCCCCATGTCGGGGCAGAGCCGTCCTCCAAACCCTCTACCCCTGAAGAAAAGGCAGAGTCCAAGCGAAAGGCAGACAAGAAGGGGGTCTGCTGGTGGGACCCAGAAACCTCGGCAGGAGGAACCGGCTCAAATGCCTCCGTCCCCAACTTGGATGGGGCAGCCCCCGAGGCAACCCGAGTCTTATAACCAACTAAACCCTGTGCCGAGGCCGAAACCCTCAGACGTTTTGGAGCTGGACATAGGGGGGGAGGTGCAGGATGAACGACAGGGGAAGGACCAGGGAGCGCGGAAGGAGCCGAAGCGACTAACGTCCCCAGGTCCGGGTCCCTAAAACCAAAACGGGGTAGTCTCAGGGCATCCAGGTGGGAAACCAACCTAGCGCGTTGCAGTAACCTAAACCTAACATGCAACACTGATGCTGCCTGTTCCCATAACTGGAACATAATCAGAGTAAAACTGGTGCACAAGCAGACAACACGACTCGCAAGACTCCAGGTCAAAGGTGTCGTTGACCCAACAGGCAGCATGACGGAGGCAAAACAGGTGACTGTCACCCTGAAACAAGAGCACACAGCAACCTTCAAACCCGCACAAGGCAGGTTGGAACTCGGGAGATGCATCCATGGATCCACAGAGCCCCGACAGGGGTTTCCAGGGCCCGTAAGGTAACAACTACAAAAAGCCCGGGCAAGGTGTTGCTAACCGGTTAAGAAACCCAAACAAAACAAGGGGTAGATGATAAAACTGAAACCCCTGGGACGTGAACAAGCACAGGGGCCTAACAGAGGGCCACCAAAACAATATTAGGGGAACTATAGACCCACGAGGCAGAACCTTCACCAGGCAAAAAAAAAAAAAAAAAAAAAAAACCCCGCAAAAGTACACCGTCCCCAGAGCCAACAGGAACCGGTCGCCGCTCAGGTGGCAGATCGCGCAACACCTTGACTACCTAACCAGCACAACACCACTCCCTACCCAAGGCCAAACAAGGGCCCCAAGCCCCAGCTGGCCCCAAGGGCGAGGCAAATGCTGAGCAGCAAGAACCCCTACGGGAGCAGGTCCCCGAACGCCCCAGGGAAGATAACCCTGACACGCAGGGGCAGTACTCACAGGGCACCTAGGGAAGGAAGCCCCTAAGCGCATGCAGCCCCGGCACTGATGAGGTACTCCTGGCCACCGGACACCACACAAAGACAGCAGAGAACGCCACACAAGGCAAACACCGCTCAGGAATTTGAGGCCAGAGAAGCGTCTATCCCGGTTGACACTAACTTACGAACTGAAGGCAGCCAGAGGGATGAGGTCTGGGGCCTTCCCCCCTTCCCCCTCTCAGGGAGGGGAGGGCTGCGCGGATGACCGGCACAGCAGTAAATTGTGATAATTGCTTGTTTGATTGTTTCCTTGGGATTGTAGGGAGTTTCTACCTCTCTGTTCAGTTTTTTGTTTTAGTTTCTTACCATGTGGCATTTCTTTTGTCATGCCTACCTTTCTGGGTGCCTAACCCCGGTCAATGGCAGATAAGGAAAACCCCCAACCACAATGGGGTTTTCCCAGGGCCATTGCTCCCTGAAACCTTTCTGAAGGGGCCCGGTTCTGGCGCTGGTTCCTGGTAGGGGTCTGAACTCCATAGCTAATGTCCCGGTCTAACATAACATACATTAGCCCGATAAGCTCCAGGGAGCCGTAGGGGCTCCCCACAGAAAGTGCAACGGCATGCTACAAAATGATTTCCAGAACTGAAATACTTGAGTTACAAGGAGAGACTAGAGGCATCAAATATGTCAAAACTAGAAGATAGAAGAAACAGAGATAATATGATCACCACTTATAAAATACTAACAGGAACCAGCAAAGTGACAAAGAGGAATTCCTGAAACCAGCAACTTCAAGATCAAGAAGACACAGTCAAGCTAAGGAAGCAGAGGTGCCAAAAAACTATTAGAAAATTTTCTTTTGCAAACATAGTGGTAGACGGTTGGAACAAACTAAGTGACAAGTTGGTGGAGGCCAAAACCATCAGTATTTTCAACGCGTTATACGACAGAGTACTGAGAAGATGGACAACCACGAGCGTTGCTCTCATCCTGTAACTACACTTAGGTAATTACTTAGGTATTCATTACAGGACTGTACTGTATCTATACAACTTTCAGATTAGGATGGGTTCAAATGATTGCCTGAATTACAAAACTGCATCATGTGTACAGTATTTGTAACTGCTCCAGAATACAGACTCGGCATGTCACATCAAGAAAAAATTACCTTCTTAAAGATTTTGGGAAAAAATCAGCGTTGATAGTAATTAAATACCATTTTCTGGGAGACCCGGAGGCTCCTCGGCATCCCTATCTTCCTCCAGTCAGCGGCTTTTTCATGTGTTTTGACATCCAGCCTCAGAACTGAAGGTGTGGGTTGTCGGCACGAGGGGTCTACCCTTCCCCCTCCCAGTGAGGGGAGAGCTGCGCAGACGACGGCGCGGCAAGCAATGATGTCATGCTCGTTTGCTTTTTTTCTTTAAGGAGTTCTGTCCACTCGTTTGACTTTCAGTAATAGTTTCAACCAGAATAGGGGTTTGTTTTGGGATGCTTACCCATCCTGGGTACCTGACCCAATCGATGGCAGATATAGAATGTTCCAAATCACACGTGCTATTCTATAGGCCATTGCTCCTTGTGTCCCTCTGAGAGGGCCAGGTTCTGACCCGTGGTCTGCAGTAGGCCTACGAACTCCATTCAGACTGACCGATGCCAAAGTCTAATATATTACATATCAGCCTGGATAGCTCCGGGGAGCCGAAGGGGTTCCCCCAAAAGATAATATCATTACCTGAATTACAGAAGTTGAAGTCTAAGGTGTCATCAGCCTCTTGTGTGTTTATACTACAGTCTGTGAGGACTCCAGCTTCCTCTAACCTAGAAATAATTTTGCTTATTAGAAGTGTTAGTTATGACCAGCAGGACAGTGATCACTACCCCAGCTGGCAGCGACCAACCAACCAATCTCAGCTGCTGTAGCAAACAAGTAGTATATTTGACTTCCTTCTGCAATAGGGATCTCAGGTTTGAATCCCGGTCAGGAGAAAATGGTTGGGCATGCACATATCCTTTGGGCACATATCCTAGTGCATCTGTTCACCTGGTACCTGGGAATTAGGCAACTCTTGTTGGGGGTTGCATCCAGGGAAATGGTTAGTATTTTGACCTTGGGGGCAGGGAGGGGGGGGGGAACTTCGATATAAGGTTAAAGTAAATATATAATATTATATACAGGGGTACCTCAGTTTAAGAGTTTAATTCATTCCTGGAGACGGCTCGTATTCCGAAAACTCGTATTCCGAAGCTAATTTCCCCATAAGAAATAATGGGAAATGAATTAATCCGTTCCTGACTACCCCAAAAACCTCACTTCAAACTAAATTTTTATACCTAATTCATCTAAATAAACCTACAAAACTATGTTCAAGCTATTACTTACCTTGCTGTTGAATGCTGTAGGCGTATGGAAGATGGGGAGGAGGAAGAGGAGAGAGGTTACTATTTGGAAGGGGAGTCCCCTTCCATTATCACATCAGGCAGTGAGGATTTCACTGGTGTGCACACTCTGGCACATTTTGCCTGCATACAACTAGGACCTGCTTGTGGCTCACTACTTGCTTGATGCAAGACATCACATTGTCATTTAAATGGTCAATGTAATGGCCTGCTACAGCTTTATCTGGGTAAGTTTTTTCAACAAAACTTTGCAGTTCTTCTCATACTTCAAACATTTTCTTAATGAAGTAGGGACGTCCTCTACTGCCTCTACTCACAACTACTTTCTTAGGTTGAACCTTACCACTGGCTTTCTTGGGACCCATGGGGATATATATAACAACAACTTTCATGGTCAAATGGACAAAAATCCAACAAAACACTGTAAATCTTGGTGAAGAATTCAGGCGGGATAGTCACTGCGGGTGAGGCACTGGTAAATTGAGGGGTGATCGCCATGTCACCACGCGCTAGGTCAGTCTGTACACGTATCAACGTCCTCATCTTCCGAGGCAACACTCGTATTCCGATGTAAATTTTCCGAGCAAATCCTGCTCGTATTCCGGAAAACTCGTATACAGGGACACTCGTATTCCGAGGTACCACTGTGTAATTACCTAAGTGTAGCTACAGGATGAGAGCTACGCTCATGGTGTCCCGTCTTCCCAGCACTCTTTGTCATATAATGCTTTGAAACTACTGTACTGACGGTCTTGGCCTCCACCACCTTCTCACCTAACTTGTTCTGTCTACCACTCTGTTTGTGAAAGTGAATTTTCTTATATTTCTTCGGCATCTGTGTTTAGCTAGTTTATATCTATGACCTCTTGTTCTTAAAGTTCCAGGTCTCAGGAAATCTTCCCTGTCGATTTTATCAATTCCTGTTACTATTTTGTACGTAGTGATCATATCACCTCTTTTTCTTCTGTCTTCTAGTTTTGGCATGTTTAATGCTTCTAACCTCTCCTCGTAGCTCTTGCCCTTCAGTTCTGGGAACCACTTAGTAGCATGTCTTTGCACCTTTTCCAGTTTGTTGATGTGCTTCTTAAGATATGGGCACCACACAACCGCTGCATATTCTAGCTTTGGCCTAACAAAAGTCGTGAACAATTTCTTTAGTATACAGTATCGCCATCCACGTATTTAAAAGCAATTCTGAAGTTAGAAAGTATGGCATAGGCTCCTCGCACAATATTCTTTATGTGGTCCTCAGGTGATAGTTTTCTATCTAGAACCACCCCTAGATCTCTTTCTTTATCAGAATTCTTTAAAGATTTCTCACATAATATATAGGTTGTGTGGGGTCTATGTTCTCCTATTCCACATTCCATAACATGGCATTTATTAACATTAAATTCCATTTGCCAAGTGGTGCTCCATATACTTATTTTGTCCAGGTCATCTTGAAGGGCATGACAATCATCTAAGTTTCTTATCCTTACTATTATCTTAGCATCATCAGCAAACATGTTCATATAATTCTGTATACCAACTGGTAGATCATTTATGTAGACAATAAACATCAATGGTGCAAGAACTGAACCCTGTGGTACTCCACTTGTGACATTTCTCCAGTCCGATACATTGCCTCTGATCACTGCCCTCCTTTTTCTATCAGTCAGAAAATTTTTCATCCATGTTAGAAGCGTACCTGTCACCCCTCCAATATTTTCCAGTTTCTAGAACAACCCCTTATGGGGAACTCTGTCAGAGGCCTTTTTTAGGTCCAGATAGATGCAGTCAACCCAACCATCTCTTTCCTGTAATATCTCTGTTACTCGATCATAGAAACTGAGTAAATTCGATACACAGGATCTTCCAGATCGAAAACCATACTGTCTGTCTGATATTATATCATTTCTCTCCAGGTGTTCTACCCATTTAGTTTTAATTATTTTTTCCAATATTTTGACTATTACACTTGTCAATGATACCGGTCTATAATTAAGGGTGTCTTCCCCTTAATTCCCCCTTCCCCTTCCCCAAAAGTTCCCTGCTTCCACTTTTGTAGATTGGAACTATGTTAGCCTTTTTCCACACATCAGCTACAACTCCTGTAAACAGGGATGCCTGAAAAATCAGTTGAAGAGGAATGCTGAGCTCAGGTGTACATTCTCTCAGAACCCATGGTGAAACTCCATCTGGACCAACTGCCTTGTTCTTATTTAGCTCCTTGAGCATTTTTTCCACTTCATCTCTAGACACCTCAATGTGCTCTATGTTGTTCTCTGGAATTCTTATTGTATCTGGTTCCCTGAAGATTTCATTTTGTACAAACACATTTTGGAACTTTTCGTTTAATGTTTCACACATTTTCTTTTCATTTTCCGTGAATCTATTTCCCATTTTCAACCTCTGTATATCATCCTTTACCTGCAATTTGTTGTTTATGAATTTATAGAATAGACCCGGTTCTGTTTTACATTTGTCTGTAATCCCTTTTTCAAAATTTCTTTCTGCCTCTCTCCTCACTGCCGTGTAGTTGTTTCTCGCATCTTTGTATCGCTGGTATGTTTGGGGGTTTGGCCTCTTCCTGTATTGATTCCATTTTTGTGTCTTTTGATCTCTGGCTCTCTCGCATTTTCTGTTGAACCAATCCTGTTTTCTGGCCCTGCCTCTCTGTTTTGGTATGAATGTGTGTGTGTGTGTGTGTACTCACCTAGTTGTACTCACCTAGTTCTGTTTGCGGGGGTTGAGCTCTGGCTCTTTGGTCCCGCCTCTCAACTGTCAATCAACAGGTGTACAGATTCCTGAGCCTATTGGGCTCTATCATATCTACATTTGAAACTGTGTATGGAGTCAGCTTCCACCACAACACTACTTAATGCATTCCATTTGTTAACTACCCTGACACTGAAAAAATTCTTTCTAACATCTCTGTGGCTCATCTGGGTACTAAGTTGCCACCTGTGTCCCCTTGTTCGTGTTCCACCCGCACTAAAGAGTTTGGCTTTGTCCACCCTGTCAATTCCCCTGAGAATTTTGTAGGTGGTTATCATGTCTCCTCTTACTCTTCTGTTTTCCAGGGTTGTGAGGTTCAGCTCCCTTAGCCTTTCCTCGTAACTCATTCCTCTCAGTTCCGGGACCAGTCGGGTGGCATACCTCTGAATCTTCTCTAACTTCGTCTTGTGTTTAACTAGGTATGGACTCCAGGCTGGAGCTGCATACTCCAGGATTGGTCTTACATAAGTGGTATACAGGGTCCGCAACGATTCCTTACACAAGTTTCTAAAGGCAATTCTTATATTGGACAGTCTAGCATATGCTGCTGATGATATCCTTTTGATGTGGGTCTCTGGGGACAGGTTCGGTGTGATATCGACCCGCCAGATCTTTCTCTCTATTTGACTCTTGTAGGATCTCACCTCCCAGATGGTACCTTGTGTTCAGCCTTCTGCTCCCTTCGCCTAATTTCATTACTTTACACTTTCCTGAGTTGAACTTTAGTAGCCATTTTCTAGACCATTCCTCCAGTTTGTCCAGGTCGTCCTGTAGTCTCTGTCTATCTTCATCTGTTTTGATTCTTCTCATAATTTTTGCATCGTCCGCAAACATTGAGAGGAATGAGTCTATACCCTCTGGAAGGTCGTTTACATATACTAGAAACAGGATGGGTCCGAGTACAGAGCCCTGTGGGACTCCGCTGGTGACATCTCGCCACTCTGATGCCTCCCCCCTCACCGTTACTCGCTGTTTCCTATTGCTTAGATACTCCCTTATCCACTGGAGCACCTTACCTTTTACTCCTGCCTGCTGCTCCAACTTTTGTAACAGCCTTTTGTGAGGTATTGTGTCAAAGGCTTTCTGACAGTCCAAGAAAATGCAGTTTGCCCACCTTTCTCTTTCCTGCCTAATTTGTGTTGCTTGGTCATAGAATTCTATTAGGCCTGTGAGGCACGATTTACCATCTCTGAACCCATGCTGGTGGTGTGTTACAAAGCTGTTTCCCTCCAGATGCTCCACGAGTCTTTTCCTCACAATCTTCTCCATCACCTTGCATGGTATACAAGTTAGGGAAACTGGCCTGTAGTTCAGTGCCTCTTGCCTGTCACCCTTTTTGTAAATTGGGACTACATTAGCTGTCTTCCAGCTTTCCGGAAGGTCTCTCGTTTCCAGTGACCTGTTATACACCATAGAGAGTGGCACACTTAGTGCTTCTGCGCCTTCTTTTAGAATCCATGGTGAGATTCTGTCAGGCCCAGCAGCCTTTGACACATTCAGCTCAAACAGATTCCTTTTGACCTCATCACTGGTGAGGTAAATTTCCTCCATGGTTGTTCGGTTTGCCTCCTCATTTAGTGCAGGGACCTCTCCTTGTTCTATTGTGAAGACCTCCTGGAATCTCTTGTTGAGTTCTTCACACACCTTTATCGTTCTCCCCTTTTCTCAGTTTCATCACTTGTTCCTTCACTGCTGTTTTCCTCCTGATGTGGCTGTGGAACAGTTTTGGTTGGATCTTAGCTTTACTCGCGATGTCATTTTCATACTGCCTCTCTGCTTCTCTCCTCACTCTGATGTACTCATTTCTGGCCCTCTGGTGTTTCTCCCTTGAGGTTACCTTGAGGTGCTTCCGGGGCTTAGCGTCCCCTCGGCCCGGTCGTCGACTCATCCCTGCTCTCTGGTGTTCTGTTATTCCTGTAGTTTCGCCATGTTCTTTTACTCAATTGCTTCGCTGCTGCACATTCCTGGTTGAACCACGGATTCTTCTGTTGCTTTTCATTTTTCACTTTTTGGACTGGGATAAACCTGTCTGCAGCCTCCTGACACTTCTGAGTGACATAATCCATCATATAATGTACAGTCTTTTTCTGAGTTCTGTTTCCAATGGTATTCCCATTAGGAAGTTCCTCATCTCGTCATATTTTCCTCTTCGGCAATTTAGTCTTTTTCCTTCCAATCCCATCCTTGGATAGGTTAGCCTATGGTCATGAATGGTATGGTATGGAATGGTCGTGTTGGTCGAGCGGTTAAGGGATCCTGTACGCCAGCAGAGTGCTCCTGGCAGTATGGGTTCGAGTCTCTTCTGGGGTGTTAGTTTTCAGTTGCATGTAGTCCTGGGGGACCATTCAGGCTTGTTCGCATTTGTGTTCCTCACGTATGCCCCAAAGAATGAGGTGATTTGATAAAATACCATGCCCAAGATTACCAACCGAGTGCCGGCGGCGGGGGGATGGAAATTGCCTCGGCTACCATCCTCTTTTGTCCGGTCATGTTGGTCGAGCAGTTAAGGGATCCTGTACGCCAGCAGAGTGCTCCTGGCAGTATGGATTCGAGTCATTTCTGGGGTGTGAATTTTCATGTATGTATAGGCTTCCTGTTGCCAACAAAATTATTATTAAATGATCATGTCTTCACACTTAGCTGAACTCTCAAAAAATTACACAAAATATATAACACTGTATGTAGATTATTGTGTAATGACAAAAAACACTACACTGTATCTGCATTACACTTACCTCAATACCATAGATGAAGTCCCTAAGATAGAGCACACTACTGAATATTTGGTAACCTATTAATTCATTCAATTATTTTTTCTGCATACCTATCTATACCACCTGTTCTTAATAACAAGTGCTCTTAATAAGACTCACAAAAGTATAAGGGGTGAACCATGACCACCATAACACATCTTGAGAGATGGCGTTGTTCCTCCCCCAAAGATGCTCCCACCAAAGATGCTGAGGCACTCCACCAGAACATTCAGATTCACCTTGAATGCCACTTCTTCCTGAATTTCATATTCCTATTGAGAGAAGCAGTTATTACTAACTATGTACTAATTTTGAATTCCTGGAATTATCTGTCACACAAATTTATTCCCCACCCTTTACTGCTACACAAGTACAAATGACCCCATGTATAAACTTTCAGTTATATTCCTGGAAAATTGTCAGATATAAAAAAACCAGCGTTGAATGTAATGAAACGCCATTTTCTGGGTGAGCCCCGGAGGCTCCCTGGAGCTTATTGGGCTAATGTATGTTATATTAGACCGGGACATTAGCTAAGGAGTTCAGACCTACCAGGGACCAGTGCCAGAACCTGGCCCCTTCAGAGAGGTTTCAGGGAGCAATGGCCCTGGAAAACCCCCTTGTGATTGGGGGTTTCCTTATATGCCATCTACCGGGGTTAGGCACCCAGAAAGGTAGGCATAACAAAACAAACCCCACATGGTAAAAAAACTAAAACAAAAAAATGAACAGAGGTAGAAACTCCCTACAATCCCAAGGAAACAAGCAAACATCACACTTTACTGCCGCGCTGATCATCCGCTCAGCCCTCCAAGCCCTGAGAGGGGGAGCCCCGAGAGGGGGAGCCCAGGACCAACCGCGCCGGATGCAACCTAATGTGAAAAAAATGCCGACCGGTGGGAGGGAAGGTTGCCAGAGAGCCTCCGGGGCTCACCCAGAAAATGGTGTTTCATTACATTCAACGCTGGTTTTCTGTGCGGAGCCCCTACGGCTCCCTGGAGCTTCATACCCAAAGAGAAGGAGAAGAAAGGGCTGACCCGGGAGGCGGCCGCCACAAACTCCGCAACGCGAAGCCGAGACAACAGGATGCAACCTGCAACCCAAGGCAACAAGAATGCACAATAGCAGACGTGCATAAAGATTGGGCGGCCAAGAACCTGTGCGACCCTCAAATCCCTGCGCCCGAAATGAGCCCTATACGTCACCAACACAGCAGCAAAAGCTGCAAATGTCCGAACAGCACGGGTGCAAGGACAGACCGCAGGCTGGAAGACTTAAAAACTCTGCGGACAACATTAGGAGACCCGAGCCCTGAAACAGGGAACGAGGGGAACCGGATCAACCCAAAGCGCATCCCCAGACACGATACGCAGGTAACAGCAAAAAGTGCAACTGGACAACACAGGACACACCCCTGGCCGAACCAATCAAGCATCAATAACCCAAGAACCCCTCCGGAAAGCAGCCATCTCCACTGTCGCCAAAAGGACGGAGAAAGGCTGCAAACATACAAACCTACCACCAGTACCAAAGAGCAGAAACCTGAACCGAAGGGGCTACCACAAACTGAGAAGATAAGAGGGCACTCTGATTAAGGACCAGGACGGCTCAGGCGACACATGAGCAGGCCGGAGATGAAACAAAACACGAGAAAGCGTACGGAATGGGGCAGATGTGACGTCCACCCTAAAAGCAAGCCGGAGCGGCTCCGCCAGCGCTGCACAAAATGAGGCGACGGTAAGAAAAATCAAATAACTGTAGACCTGAAAACCCAAGAAAGGACAAGACCACCTGATGCGAAAGAAAAGACGACCTACGAAGAGCAAGAAAAAGGTGCATTGAAACACCAGGAACATCATACTGTTGCCGAGACGAAGCTCGAACGTGGGACACCGTCAACAAAGCCACCTGATCATCACAAAGATGGTGATACCCGCATCAAAATACCAGACGTGAAGAGCCGAGGAGAAGGACGAACCAGTCACGTACAGGACCCTTCCGACCTGCCGAAGAAGGCGGAGCCGTGGGAAAACGCCCGGATTCGGACACCTATCAAGCAGTGTCTGAAAATAAAGCTGGGCTGGCCACCAAGGGACCAAAAGGACTGCTCTCGTGGGAATGGGCTCCAACCGAGCCAGAACCTGAAGCAACAGCTGGACCGGGAGAAAAGGAACAGGTACCCCCCCACCTCGACCAGTCCTGCCGAAAGGCATCCACCATGAACGCCTCACAGTCGGGTAAGGGCGCCACATAGAATAGGCAACGCCTAGACCACACCGACGCGAAGACATCCATAGCCAGGAGTCCATACGTCCGGCAGAGCCAACAAAACAGGTCGGCAATGACTGGCCAATCCGCGAACAGAGGAATGAACCGAGACAGCTGTCCGCCAGGACACAGGACACACCCCGGACATGAACCTCACGGATAGCCAAACACTGAGAATCCAGCAAATGAGCCACTCTTAAGGGACCAGCCCCAAAGGTCAAACACCTAAGAGAAACCCTGTGGTTCCGGCAAAGAACCACCAGAGAACGGTCCGAATGGAGCTGAATGGTAGAGCACCGTGTGACCCAAACCCTACGAAGTGCAAACCAGACAGCCACAAACTTCCGAGCCGTGCTGTGAGCCTGACGGACGGACAGACACCATCATCCCCGGCCGACCTGGTGAGCACTGGTCACAAAGCCCCAGCCGAGGGATGACCCGTCTGTAAACACATCAAGCGAAGGCTCGGGGAGGTGCCAAGGCACGGAACCCCGAAAACCTCAAAGAGGAAGCTGGTGACACGTCGAAGTTCAGACTCCCGCACAACCGCTCGAGCAACAGCCGAGCAACCCGGGACCCCCTCATGAACAGCCAAAGGTGGGACCACAGCCGCAGCAACACTTCTGGAGGGAAAGACAAGGAGTGACCCAAGAGCCCTAACCAAGACCCAGCCAGGTCCGAACCCGGGACCGAAACAGATGGAACGGCCTCCAGATCACCAGGAAACCAAACCCTGCAATCTGGAAAGAACCACACCCCTGGCAAGCAGACAAGCGGACCGACTGAGAGCCCACACCAGCCAGTCGTCGAGGTAGGCCAGACTCCAAATCCCAAGTAGACTCAGACAGGGCACCAAGATCCGGTAAAGATGCGTAAATACACCCAATGCCAATTACAAAATAAGGAACGCAACAAAAGCGGTGGTGGTGGGGCCTGTAGTCCCACCACCAACTGTGCCAGTTCCGGAAAACTGGAGAGGAACATGCCAAGAATTGATTTGGAGGTCCAGGGCCACCATCCAGGCACCCAGCCCCAACAGAAACCGGACAGGAGACAACAGTCCTCCGATGAGGGCATAGAATCCAGGGTGCAAACTGAAGAAGTCCAGAAGAACTGCAGATTCGACAGGCCCATGTCTGCATAGAGCAGACGGGAACCCCAGAAGGATGGGGCGGATCGACCATGTCCAACTCACCCACTAAGATGACATGACAAAGTGCAGGGAAAGAAGCCCACCCCGCCAGACCTGAACCTCCCCAAAGGGGGAGCAGCCGTCCACCTCTGCCACCAGAGGCCGGAAGGCAACCAAAAGCGCCCACTAACTGTGGGACCATGCGAGAGCCAACAGAGCGAGCTGCTCCCCCAGGGCCCTTCAAAAGAGAAGGGTACAGAGCCTCTTCCGAAAGAAAAAGTATACATACACATATATACATATATATTATGTATATACACATACACATACCTATACTCATACACATACACACAAGGTATGTTACACACACATGTGCATATGAACATACACACACACACAGTGTACACATGTACATGCAAATGTGTATGCACACAAATACACGTGAAAAGAAAATTACAAGCTGCCGACTAGTGGGCAGAGAGCACCACGCCGGCCAGGCGAAGAAGGCACAAAACTGCATCAAGAGGCCCACCTCGACAACAAATCCCCAAAGTCCCAACACGACCACAATACGTGCCAAGACCCAAAAAGATCAGTCTGCAAGCCAGGAAGACCCCGGAACCCCAGAATGCAGAACCGGGTCACACACGAGGAAACAAAGCCCCCTGAACCCACAAAGGGGTGCCCAAGAGGAAGAAACCTCCGGCACGAAACCAAAGAACCCAAAGGAACCCGGAATCGAACCAGGGGGAGCCCAAACCACCACATTTGCCGGCAGAGATACACCACAGAAAGGCAAAGCACAGCCCCGACAGAACCCCCAGGGAAACGGTCAAAACAGATCGAAAACCAAGGGACAAGGTGTGGGAGCAAGCATAACAGACAGGGACACTGAGCCCAAACCCAAGGGCCCAGACGCAAAACAGACAAAACGGAAAACCCGGTGTAAAATCAACACTCAAACGTTCCCAGAGGAACAGGAAACGGGCAGAAAACACCAGAAAAGCAAAAAAACGACAACAGGAGAATAAAACCCCTGAAAAAGGTGAAAAACTCACCCAAAACGCTTGCTCGCACACCCAGGCGCATGTAAACAAACTGCAACGCCGCTCTGGTGACCACGCCAGGAAACCGGCAGAAGAAAATGGCCACCAGAACAGAGGGCTGTGACGGATGCAAAAGATACGAAAACACACCAGCAAAAGTGGGAAGCAAGCAGACTGGATGGGCGAAAAACTCCGCCCAGAAGCAGAAAACCCAGGCAGGGGCAAACTGCCCCAGAACTGCTAGCAGGCATCCCCCACAGCCCCGGAAACCAGCAACAGAGGCCCTGGGGCAGAGCCGTCCTCCAAGCCCTCCACCCTTGAAGAAAAGGAAGAGTCCATAGGAAAGGCAGCAAGAAAGGGCCACTGGTAAGACCCAGAAGCCTTGGCAGGAGGAACAGGCTCGAAAACCTCCGTCCCCAACCCGAACAGGGCAGCCCCCAAAACCACCCGAGTCTCGGCCCCAACTAAACCCTACCCCGACCCCCCGAAACCCACAGACGGTCCGGAGCCGGGAACAGGGAGGGAATGGGGCGAGCAGCACCTAACCAAAACGGGGCGGCCCCGGGGCATCCAAGTGGGAAACCATCCTAGCGTGTTGCAGCAACCTAACTAGCTTGCAACACAGATGCCGCCTGTACTCTGAACAGTAATAACATCAGGAGAGTACTGGAGAACAAGCAGAGAATCTCTCTCGCAAGACTCCGGGTCAAGGTGTCAGTGACCCAACAGACAACATGACGGAGGTAAAAGTGGCGACTCTCAACGTCTCTAGAGGCAACAGGAACCGAGCGACGCTTAGGTGGTAGGTCACGCAACACCTTGACGCCCTAACTAGCACAATACCAGCCCCTTCACAGGGCCAAACAAGGGCCCCAAGCCCCAGCTGACCCCAAGGGCGAGGCAAATGCTGAGCAGCAAGAACCTCTATGGGAATGGTTCCTGAACGCCCCAGGGAAGATAACCCTGTCATGCAGGGGCAGTACTCACAGGGCACTTAGGGAAGGAAGCCCCTAAGCGCATGCAGCCATGGCACTGATGAGGTACTCCTGGCCACCGCACAACACAACACACGGCAGTGAACGCCACACAAGGCAAACATCGCCTAGGAAACTGAGGCCAGAGAAGCGTCTATCCCAGTTGACATTAGCTTACGAACTGATGCTAGGCAGTCGGCGCGGCAGGTC
The DNA here is from genome assembly GCF_040958095.1 of Procambarus clarkii. Lineage (NCBI taxonomy): Eukaryota > Metazoa > Arthropoda > Malacostraca > Decapoda > Cambaridae > Procambarus > Procambarus clarkii. The sequence goes on from NC_091192.1 coordinate 15,037,894, forward strand.
CGGGGCTCCCCACTCCCCCTCTCGGGGCGGGGAGGGCTGCGCGGACAATCGGTGCGACAGTAAAGTGTGATGTTTGCTTGTTTCCTTGGGATTGTAGGGAGTTTCTTCCTCTCTGTTCGGTTTTTTGTTTTGGCTTTTTACCACGTGGGGGTTTGTTTTGTTATGCCTACCTTTCTGGGTGCCTAACCCCGGTCGATGGCAGTTAAGGAAAACCCCAACTACAAGGGGGTTTTCCAGGGCCATTGCTCCCTGAAACCTCTCTGAAGGGGGCCAGGTTCTGGCACTGATCCCAGGTAGGTCTGAACTCCTTAGCTAATGTCCCGGTCTAATATAACATACATTAGCCCGATAAGCTCCAGGGAGCCGTAGGGGCTCCCCACAGAAAAAAGCATTGAATATAGTAAAACACCGATTTCTGGATGAATCCTGGTGGTTTCCTGAGCTACTATCTCTAATAGAGTACAGTATCATAGTACTCGATGTCATCAGTTGCGGAGTTCTAATGGCCTACCAGGGACCTCAAGCCAGAATCTGGCCCTCCCTCAATGGGGCACAGGAAGCGGTGGAACTTCTGATACAATTACTATGAAATTATTCATGTCTGCCGCCACCAGGGAAGGCACAGGGTAAGTCAGCAAAACAAAACGAACCACTGCTCACTTCAAATGGTACACAGCCTCAAGAACCACCAAAGAACTCCCCCAAACTATGAAAACAAACAAATGAAAATTCATGAAACTAGCGCTAGCTTGTTTAGCTAGCACTCGTCTTATGAATTTTCAATTGTTTGTTTACATAGTTTGGGAGAGTTCCTTGGTGGTTCCTCCACCTGCTCCCTCATTTTGGGGAAGGAGGGAGGCAGCCAGGAGTCAACCAGCTGCTCCACCCTCAGTTTTATTCTGATGGTAGTGTGAGGTGCCCTCTCTGTCACTTGTCTCCAATGAACAGTTTTTCCCTAAATGGGGTTTTTGCCTTCTTATCTTGAGGTGATCTTGAGATGATTTCGGGGCTTAGCGTCCCTGTGTCCCGGTCCTCGATCAGATCTCTTTCTTACACACACCCCAGGAAGCAGCCCATAGCAGCTGTCTAACTCCCGGGTACCTATTTACTGCTAGGTAAAAGGGGCATCAGGGTGAAAGAAACTTTGCCCATTTGTTTCTGCCTCCACCAGGGATCGAACTCGGAACCTCAGGACTACGAATCCAGATCGCTGTCCACTCAGCTGTCAGGCCCCTAGTGGCCTTAGTGGCTGTTCCATTGCACTTTTATGCAGTGTGAGCCAAGAGTTAAGAGCACTTAGAGCTGCATGTACTCAGGGCTCTCTTCCCTGGGTGCTCCTTTAGTGTTGCCCTTGCACTGCCAGGGTTACCTCCCCCTGGAGTGTTCAGGGATTGCCCCTTGGAGGGCCCCCTCGCTAATAATGGGCCTCGCCCTGAGCAAGTCAGTTCACTTTGTCTTTTCTTGGGTTGGATGTGATTTTGGCTGGAGGGGCACACTGAGGTTCATGCAACCTTGACCAGCATACCAACATCATCCTTGACATCCATGTGATTGGGCTGTTGGCCTACTATTCTCTCCTTCGCATATATATATTTTTGGCGAGTATATATGATCATATAGGTGTACCTTCATAGCCCTGGTGCTTCAAATGGAGCTTCTGTGACTTGGGGGAGTCTGATATGAACCCCCTAGGTCCCTTTTGGTTCCTGGGGAGGGGTTTTCCTATCCTCCCTCCCTGTATGAGTATGATTTAGGTGCAGCTTCCCCCAGTGTATGGTTCCATGTGCCTTGGGCCTATCAGGATCGTCCTTCCCAAGATTTCCTTCATTTTGGGCCCCCCCCCTCCTGCAAGTGGCTCACGAGGTGAGGTTCACATACCTCCTGCGAGCCCGGATTACGCCTCATTGATGTACCCTTCCCCTTTTGTGTTTTTGTCTTTTTCTCCTTATTAGATACATTGCTGTTCTGCCGTGTACTGCTCTCTTGTTACAGTGGGTTCACAGTATGGATCGGGAATTTGCGGCCATGTGGCATGCACTACTGAAGGTTTAGATTCCTCTAGCTTCATTCCAACTATTCTCCTATGGTTCATTGTCTCAACAGGGGTGGTGTTCGCTTCAGTCACTTGCCCTCTGGGAGGTGGATGCTTCAAGTAGTTCTTTTGCTGGGTTCTTAGGGTTGGGCTCTCCACACTGTTCACAGCCAGGAAGTGTTCAATGTTCTTGCGGATGGTCTGTACCATTTCCTTCCCGTCTTCATGGAGTGGACCACTGATGCCACTTTCTTCTAATAGCTGATGTATGGACGCCCAGAAGTGAACCTCTTTGTGTCAGCATGGAATCTGCATCTTCCTCTGTAGGCAGTTCCGCTCCTTGATTGCGAGGACCTCGTTATGGATGCCTTCCAGCTGGATTGGTTGAGGTGGGGGTTCTTGTACCTCATTTCGATATGGCTGTTGCTCCAGGTCCTGGCCAGGTTGGAGTCCTACCAGGAAAGGGTGATCCTTCTGGCTCCTTGGTGGCTGGGTCAGCCTTGGTTTTAGGTGCTGCTTGCTCGGTGTTTAAACCCAGGCTTTTTTCCACTTCTGTCTCTATCAGAAGGTTGGCCCAGTGTCTTATTTCGCTGGTTTGACCTGTTCAGCTCTTTGTGTTTGGTCTTTTTATGCATCTTTATCACCATCATTGCAGTGAGCAGGTGGCTTCTTTGATGGTGTCTCATCTGCATTCTTCTCCTTGGCAACAGTATGAGGTTTCATGGCATTCTTTTTTCAGCACTTCCTTTCTTTTCATCTTTGTTCATCAGTTTCTGAGCTTATGGTGCTCTCTTTTCTTTCTTGGCTTTATCTTGATAAGCATCTCATTTTGAACATTGTCGCCTCGTAATGCACAGTGCTGGTGCATTTGGCGATGATACTACCTCGGTACAATTTCGCAGGCTGTCTCGTGCCGTGTTTCATCTCTAGCCTGTTCATGCGCTGCCTGGGATTGCATGGTCTTTGGACCAAGTTCTCACCTTCTTTTCTTCTCGTTTTATAGTGTTTTATAGCCTCAAGTTGATGGATTGGGGAGCTTCATGCTCTAATCAGGAGGCATGGTTTTCATTTCTTTGGCCCTGGTAGGCATTTTGTTTGCTTAAAGCCTGCTCGTCCTTTTCTAGAGTTGGTTGGTTTCCAGAGGGATCCTTTGGGTCTCGACACTTGGTTAGTTTAGCCAGGGGTGCATTGTGTGCTGTGTCCAGTGAAGGCTCTGTACCTGCATGCCACCGATTCTGATTCGGTGCATGCTCTGTGGGTTGATCCTGTTTCCTTGGTTCCTTGTTCCAAGGGTTGTGTTTTTCAATTTAGCCAGCCTGCAGTCTACCCTCATGTCCACAAAGTTTGAGAGTATGCCTCTCTCCCAGCTGTGCTTGCTAATATGCCCTGGGCTGATATTTGGGCATGGGGGTTTAGAGGTCTCACAGGGTTCTGTTGGCCTGGTATTTGGTGAATGTTTCTGGGCCTCGGCTTCCTTGTGTGGGCTTGGGTTGTCTCTCTCATACAAAGGCCTTTGTTATGATTTCTGCCAGTATCCCTCCTCCCTGGAAAGTTCCCATTTGTTCTTCTTTCTCCATGGCAAGTTAGCTTCAGGGAGCCACGAGAGGCTTCCCCTATGCCCCAAAAACCAGCGTTAAATGGAATGAAACTCCAATTTCTGGGCAAGCCTTGGTGGCTTCCTGAACCTCCTACCCTCCTTTCTGGGTCATTGGGTAGGGTTTGTTTGTGCATCTGCTCCAGAATTGACTGCTTTGATCCCAGAAATTGGTGAGCCCCTTTCCCCCAAACGAGTGTGGGAGGTGGGTTGAAACGAGCTCACGCTCATTTCGATAGATTTTATTGCTTATATAGTTGGGAGTGTTCATTAGGTGGGTTTCAAGGCTTTGAGGCTTTGATTGCTTTTGGAACTCCACAGTGGTTTAGTTTGACACGCTGACTTTCTGGATACCTTTCCCGGTGAGGCGGCAAAATGTCACCAATCCTTGCATCAATGTGAGGAGAGCCAGGTTCTGGCTCTGGTCCCCGGTATGCCTAAGAACTCCATGGCTGATGCAACCTGATGACTCACCCAGAAATTGGTATTTCATTGGAAATATTTCATTATACTCAAAACATAAATGGTGATCAGAAGACAAATGAAGGAACCAAGCAGATTCTTGCCTTACCTGAAATAGTTCAGACTGGATGAACGCATTAGCCTGGAGACACTTTGACTCTTCCACCGTCATCTTCAACCCATTGGCAGTCGCAAGTACTGTGGCTGTCTGTCAAAAATGTATCCCAGAAGCTGCTTTATTTGTGCAATTACACTTAATTTACTTAAATTGCATTACTTACACTATATATAATGAGCAGTGCAAAATCACCATTTTAGGATACAGTCAGGGTGGATAACAATGACATAAGAACAAGGACAAATTTCTTATTTTGTAGAATGTGTCCAAAAAGAGAGATTTGCAGATAATTACAGTACAGTATAATAATAATAATAATAATAATAATAATAATAATAATAATAATAATAATTACATAAGAAGCCTTGTAAAAATATAACAATTGCTATAATGTAATAATAATGTGAACTTTCCAATATTCTCCAAAGTTTAGTTTTATAAATACAGTACATTACTATTAATACTCTTATTTCTTATTTGCAAAAAACCAGCTGTAGAGTTCTGTTTGGCATGCCAGGGACCAGAGCCAGAGGCTGGCCGCCCTCACAGAGGGGCAGAGAGCACGTGACACTGTCACCTCACTGGTAAAATATTCAGAAAGTCAACGAACCAATACAGACCACTGCTGGGCTCAAAAAGACCAAAGCTTCAAAAACTGCCAAATGAACTTCCTCAACAGTATAACAATTAAATCTCTCAAAACAAGCATGAGCTCGTTAGCTCCAGATGTGTATATGACACTCACCAACCGACAACCTGGAGAGGAGGGAGGGAATCAGGGAACCACTAGGGCTCACCCAAAAAAAAAAAAAAAAGACATATTACATGCATTCAGTGCTGGTTTCTGAGGGAAGCCCCTTGTGGTTCCTTGAAGCTAACTACTGTACCCCATGTAGAAGAAAGAGAGGAACTCAGCAGGTACGAGAAACTGCAGGTAGTCAGAACGAATATGAGAACAGGCTAAAAGACTGAACCCAAGGCGGCACAGGTACGACAAAGCCCGAGAACGTTAACTAAATACCTGGCTGCCAGAACCCTGTTAAGACTGCCAAAAGACCCACATCATTATTAGGACAATATTCATCATGGGAATGAAAATACACCACAGGCTGTCTGGAGTTAATGACACTGCTGATGACATGGGAAACACAAACCTTGGAACAGGCAACCAAGAAAACAGAATCAACCTACAAAGTATCCACCGAGGCAGAATCAGTGGCAAAAAGCAACCACGAGATACAGCACATGATGCACTCCGAGCCAAACCAACAAGGCATTAACAACCAAAGGACCTCTCCAGAAGCTCGCTGACACATTCTTCACCAGAAAAGAGGGAGAGGGCTGTGGATGAACATAACGCCCATCAGAACCCATGGGTTAACCCAACTTCCTAAAACTGTTAATAATTATATTATTAGCACAGCTCTATAACTCACAGCTATTGGCATGGGCTGCATTCCCATGCAAGGCGAGTCATTTTGGCAATAAATAGACACCTGGGAGTTAATCAGCTGTTGTGGGTTCCATCCTGTTAAGTCAATCGTTTAAATGGCAGGTTCCATAAAGATAGTCCTCCTTAACTTGCCCATCACTGAGGTATACTTGTAGTTTAATGTTGTTGATTTAGGGGTGACGACAATCATGGCATCGGATGTGCCCCGGTGTGCCCATGAAGGATTAATTGCGAAGACGAATGGGGAAATGTCTCTTATCAGCGGAAATTAGTGTGCCTCGTGGCCAATAACATAGATGGACAGATGATTGGGGAGCCCCAAGGGTCCCTCAGGGTGACCTCACCTGTCACCTCAGGGTGACAAGCACCGGTCCCACTCCACACTGAGAACACAGGGTAGCAAAACTAAAACTCTGCCCCCAACTAAAATGCAAAATGTCATCCAGTGCCCTTTGGCAGAGCAGAAGCCCGCCGCCCACCCCGGCTGAGGGCACACCAGGAGCCCACCAAGACCCGCCAACCCCCGGCACCTCTCGGCCAAGCCGACCCCGGACACTCACCCCTCCAGGAGAACCAGCCAGAAAATGTTCAAAATCTATTAGCTATCCTGTGACCCAAGGCGATATGTGCGCCAGGCGTATTAACAATCCGGACCGTTAAATAGGGATGCCAAACGGCAGTATCAAAATCGTGAAACAGAACGTAATCCGGCGGCCCCCAAGCGGAGGTGGTATTCAAACGTCCACTCGTCGTTAAGGTTGAACCAGAGTCCTAGTTCAATGTTACCAACTATATCTGCCCACACAGCCCCTCACCTCACGGAAGTTGACAGCTCTGAGCACCTGGAGGATATTCTTGGCGTTATCAGTCTTGGCCACCAACTTGTAGTGGCGGCCATCCTCATCCTGCTGCGACGACAGTGACATTATCCTCCCCGCCGTCCTCTCTCTCACACGCTATACACATCTCATTTTCAAAATTTACCTTGCATGTCACTATTATTAAAGAAAATCGGAGAATTGTTTGTAAAGAGGCAACGACCCACGCCGGGAGATGTTTGGTTGCATCGGAGACTCCGGAGAGTAAGCGACGTCAACACAACACCCACATCACCCCTCCCTCACCCCTCCCCCAACAACCAACAACAATAAGCCAAAGAACACCCAAATTCAAAATTCAAATTCAAATTTTTATTCAGGTAAAAGTACTCCCATGAATTCGTAACCCCCTTCCCCCATGAATGGGTTCAATTCCGAAGCCCATTATTTGCCTCTGTAACCTTTTCCTCTTCTACCCACAGGATGGGTATAAGATGCATAATAAATGAACTAAAAAAAAATGTGTGGAGACACAATACAGGTAATTACCTAAATGTAATTACAGCACACATTTAAAATTTAAAGACATACACATTTAAGACACACATTTAAGACAAACCCATTAAGATTTAAACTTAGATTCAACAGAGCAGACAACAACACGTGGGACAAAATCTTACTGAAGTGACCATATGAGTCAGAAATACTCCTACTCCGCCCAAGTAAAACAGAAACAAGCAACACTTAGTGGGCCAGCCAGAGGTTTAGGGCCGCGCAGGAATATCCCTGCAAAAAAATCACACATTTCTGATAGTTATTCGTTAGAGATGCTGAGATTAGAAGCCATGACAATCAGTCTTGGAGTCCAAATGCCATAGGGGGGCCAAGGGAGGCCAAAACATCTAATCTATGAGAGGAGTTGTCCCTCTCCTGTGTTAAAAACAGAATTCAGGAACCGAATGCTAAGCTTGCAATTAAGATAGCCAGAGATTCCCATTATAATGATATTGCCAAGAAAAAACTGAGTTCTGTGTTACTTACAGGAGGAAACAGGAGTTAGTTAGTTTAGCTCATTTATTATGCACCCCATACCCATCTTGCGGGAGGTAGTGGAAAGGGTTACAGAGGCACATAATGGGCTCAGGGACTGAACCCCACAATTCATTTAGCTAAACAAGTTACAATCTTGATGAGCTAGTTACAAAATTCAGTATAAGTCGTCACATCAACTGTGATCATCCACAAATGTGGTGATCTCACTGATGTCAACAACTTCAGACCTATATCAATCCTGCCAAACTTGTCAGAAATATTTGAAAAACTAATCTACAAGCAGCTCTACTCTTATCTAGCCAAACACAATATACGCAGCTCTTGCCAATATGGCTTCAGACCCAATAAAAGCACTAACGATTCACTTATTAGTATGATTAACTTGATACATGCTAAGTACATACAGGCTAAGGTCTCATACTTACTACGGGTGTACCTTTTAAGTTAAATCTAGTCCTCGGACTTGGAATTGTTACTGTTAATTCTTACTTTATATATTTACTTTATATATTTTAATATAAACGTTATATATTTACTTACTTTATATATTTGAAACTTTATATATTTACATGTTCAATATTAAGTTTAATATAATATAAACTTTGTTATAAGTCTATAATATAAACCGTGTTTAATATAAACTTTATATATTTACTTACTTTATATATTTGAAACTTTATATATTTACATGTTCTGCAGAATTTAATCTTCAATAAATTTAACGCCCCATACTGCCAGTATCTTTCTCCCCCTGATCAGAAAAAATGAGTTCCCTATTGGTTCATTTGTGGACCTACGTAAGGCGTTTGACACTGTCAACCATCAATGGGTTCGAGATCGACCTCAAGTACAGGTCTAAATTAAGCAACTGACATATATGAAGAGCTAGTGTCAAAATTTATGTTTGTCCTGCACACCGCCCCCCATCCAGTGGGCGGCGGTGGATAGGTTACAATCACTCGGTTACTACCTACAGTTAGCAAACTGGGGATATTTGGCTAAAATTTCTGGTAGCAGATCATTTTAAATGAAATATTTACACATCGCTGGAACATTGGTTATAGAATTGTCTCTAAATTCACGTATTTTTTCGCACTCCACTTTTTTTTTTTTTTACATGCAAGCATGCTTATAAGTACAATAAAAGGAAACTTGAGGTCGATCTCGAACCCATTGTTGATGTGACGACTTATACTGAATTTTGTAACTAGCTCATCAAGATTGTAACTTGCTTAGATAAATGAATTGTGAGGTTCAGTCCCTGAGCCCATTATGTGCCTCTGTAACCCTTTCCACTACCACCCACAAGATGGGTATGGGGTGCATAATAAATGAACTAAACTAACTAACATCTGTCGGGCTGATTGGTGAAAGGAGAAGAGAGTTTGGATAGCTGCCTGAGAGATATGTGCTAATATGTGTCTGAGTCTGTGGGATTTTACTAGCACCAACCGATGAAAAGAAGCTATTAAATTCATTTGCCATTTCTAAATCAGTTGACGGTATATACCCATCCTTATAGAATTTTATTTGGTTATGTGACCGTTGTTTAGTTCCTAGGATACTAGAGATAGTTTTCCATGTGCTTTTCATGTTGCCTTTTGCTTCATTGAATCTATTCACATAATATGAAAGTTTTGCCTTTCTTATGATACTGGTAAGCATTGATGAGTACCTTTTAGCTACTTCCTTTGAAACTAGGCCAATCCTAAGTTTCTTTTCATATTCATGTTTCTTGTTGATTAAGTTGAGAATGCACTTGTGAGCCATGGATTGTTTAATCTTTTGTCAGCTACTTGCTTGGTAAGAAGGGGACAATGAAGGTTGTAGGGGCTTAGAGTTTTGGAGAGGAAGAGGTTAGCTAATGAATTTATATCCTGGGTATTATTGAATTCAGAATCCCAGTTAATATTGTGAAGTGCATTCGTAAGATTGTCTAAAGCTGATTCACTGTGTAGCCTAAATGAAAGTTTCTTGCTTTTTGGTGGTGTTATGTCCATGTTCGCTATGAGAAAGGTAGGATAGTGGTCAGTTGTTCTGTCGTAGATTATACCAGATACAAGGGGAGCTGTTATGTTTGTCCATATGTGGTCCAAGGTAGTGGCTGATGTTTGAGTGACTCGGGTAGGTTTGGTGATAGTGGGGATTAGCATACAGGAGTTCATGCTGTTAAGGAAATAGTCAACTTGAGAGCAATTTTGTTGACCCAGGTCAATATTGAAGTCTCCTCCCAGAATGATGTGGTTTTTGTTGAGATTGTTGTTTATAATAAGATTCCTTAGGTTGTCTGAGAAAGAAGCTATGTTAGTATTGGGAAATCTATAGATGGCTCCAATAGTCAAAACAGATTTAAGGGATTTAATTGTAAACTGAGCAAAAGTATATTCACAGTAGTCATCTCTATCACTAATGACACTGTTGCAGATAAATGTATCTCGGTAATATATATAGCTGTGCCACCACCTTTTTTATTAGGCCTACAGTTGTGAATGGCTTTATAACCAGCTAAGTTGTAGAGTTGGGTATAGTCTTTATTTAGCCAAGTTTCTGTTAAAATAATGAACGATAAGTTAGTACCTAGTGCTGTGAGTAATGCATTTATATCGTCAAAATGTTTACCAAGTGATCTAACATTTCTGCTACTGGACTGGGTCCAGTAGCAGGATCGACTGGGTCCAGTAGGGAAATCAACTAGGTCCAGTAGGGGGTTTCACTGGGTCCAGTAGGGAGATCGACTGGGTCCAGTAGGAGGATTGACTGGGTCCAGTAGGGGGTTCGACTGGGTTCAGTAGGGGAATCGACTGAGTCTATTAGCAGGATCGACTGGGTCCAGTAGGGGGATCGACTGGGTCCAGTAGCAGGATCGACTAGGTCCAGTAGAGGGATCGACTGGGTCCAGTAGTAGGATCGACTGGGTCCAGTAGAGGGACTGACTGGGTCCAGTAGAGGGACCGACTGGGTCCAGTTGGGGGATCGACTGGGTCCAGTAGGGGGATCGACTGGTTCCATTAGGGGGGGGGGATCGACTGGGTCCAGTAGAGAGAGAGATCAACTGGGTCCAGTTGGGGGATCGACTGGGTCCAGTAGAGAGATCAACTGGGTCCAGTTGGGGGATCGACTGGGTCCAGTAGAGAGATCAACTGGGTCCAGTTGGGGGATCGACTGGGTCCAGTAGAGAGAGAGATCAACTGGGTCCAGTTGGGGGATCGACTGGGTTCAGTAGAGGGATCGACTGGGTCCAGTAGGGGGATCGACTGGGTCCAGTAGGGGGATCAATTGGGTCCAGTAGAGGGATCGACTGGGTCCAGTAGAGGGATCGACTGGGTCCAGTAGCAGGATAGACTGGGTCCAGTAGATGAATCGACTGGGTCCATTAGGAGGATCGACTGGGTCCAGTAGAGGGACCGACTGGGTCCAGTAGAGGGACCGACTGGGTCCAGTTGGGGGATCGACTGGGTCCAGTTGGGGGATCGACTGGGTCCAGTAGAGAGAGAGATCAACTGGGTCCAGTTGGGGGATCGACTGGTTCCAGTTGGGGGAATCGACTGGTTTCAGTTGGGTGATCGACTGGGTCCAGTAGAGGGATCGACTGGATCCAGTAGAGGGATCAACTGGGTCCAGTAGCAGGATCGACTAGGTCCAGTAGAGGGATCGACTGGGTCCAGTAGTAGGATCGACTGGGGTCCAGTAGAGGGACTGACTGGGTCCAGTAGAGGGACCGACTGGGTCCAGTTGGGGGATCGACTGGGTCCAGTTGGGGGATCGACTGGATCAAGTAGGGGGATCGACTGGGGTCCAGTAGAGGGATCGATTGGGTCCATTAGGAGGATCGACTGGGTCCAGTAGAGGGACCGACTGGGTCCAGTTGGGGGATCAACTGGGTCCAGTTGGGGGATCGACTGTGTCCAGTAGCAGGATAGACTGGGTCCAGTAGAGGGATCGACTGGGTCCAGTAGCAGGATAGACTGGGTCCAGTAGAGGGATCGACTGGGTCCAGTTGGGGGATCGACTGGGTCCAGTAGAGGGATCGACTGGGTCCAGTAGCAGGATAGACTGGGTCCAGTAGAGGGATCGACTGGATCCAGTAACAGCATCGACTGGGTCCAGTAGAGGGATTGACTGGGTCCAGTAGAGGGACCGACTGGGTCCAGTTGCAGGATCGAGTGGGGTCCAGTTGGGGGATCGACTGGGGGTCCAATAGAGGGATTGCATGCTAAACTTACACACACTCCACACATTCACATGGGCTATCTACATGTACAAAACCTTGTTCCTAAATGCTAATCTTGATCTGAAACTTTTCCTTGATAGGTGTAATAGAACCCATGAGCACCACACCAAAAATAAATCTCTGATATCCCCAGAGTCAAACTAAATCTGTGCAAACACTCCATGCAAATAATGGCCCAGTCTATGGAACTCACTCCCTGATAAATTAACAA